>NC_056726.1:579148168-579448168 GCF_019279795.1 Protopterus annectens | reverse complement strand
CTCTGTTTAATTATCCAGAAATGTCATCTGTTAGCCATCTGACTACCGGAATTCTGAAAAAATGCAAAGATAAACACAGAGACGTGCCGCCGAGGTCCAAAACCACTGACAATTCTTCTCCTAAGCCGGTCGTCAATTTGTCAGTACTCAGTGAGGTGCTTTCGCAGCCCCTGATACCCGCTACTTCTGATTCGCAGGCCTCTACTGAGACCCATTTGGAGTCTGGTATACCGCGAGATGCTTCAACTATGGAACCCGCTGATGTCTTTACCTTGGATGGGTATGGAGCCGCTGTGCAGGCACCGGCTTCTGAGGGTGTATTCAGGCATACGGACTTGCATATTAAATCAACGCCTCCTTCATTACTTAGGCCTAAATCTCGATCCATGTCTAAAAGCAATGCCCAGGCTACATGCTCAGGCCTCTGTGCCTAAAAAACGAATAAGAATGGCTGAAGGTCTAATAACTCTAATCAGAGGTAGCCAACCCCCCACTTTCTAAGTGACCTAGGACTGAGGTTGATTATGAATCTTCTGATCAGGATTCTGTTTTTTCTGGCTCTTCTGATGGCCTGGATTTGTCCTTACCTACGTATGAGGATTCTGATGCAGAGGACTCTATTCCCTCTGCTTCTCCTCCTGATGATTTTTCTTTTGGGGAACATTTCCACTGGGAAAGCCAGGATTTTCTTCTGATTCAAAAAAGAGGCTTAGGGATTTCCTTCTCCTACCTAAGCATAGGCCTTTAGCTATTCCTCCTGTACTAGACATTGTTGATGCTTTCTCGGAATCTAGTTTGGCCCCCGATTCCCTGCCTCCTGCTCCCAGAAAACCTGACAGATACTACAGGGTCCTTGAGTCCCACAAGTTCCTTTTCAAAAATTATATTGCAGATGCAGAGACTATTTCACAGGGGCCCCAAGGGCATTAAGGCTTCTACTGCTACAAGTCCTACCCCTTCTGATAGAGACTCCAGAGCACTGGATAGATGGGGTAAGAAGGTTTACACTTCTGCAACCTTGGCCGTTAGGGCTTTAAACTGCCAGTTTCATATGTTACAATATCAGCAACATGTTATTGGACTGCTTAAACAGAAAATTGTATTGATTCCTGACTGTGTGGAAAATAAAGAATTACAGGATTTAATGCATTCTGCCGAACAAGTTGGAAAATGTGGTTTTGATTCATTAGAGGCCTCTTGCAGGGCTGTTGTTACTGGGTCTGTGCTCAAAAGGCATGCTTGGCTTAAGGAGCAGTCTTTGCCTGATCATGTTAAAGCTAAATTGTTGGCTGCTCCTTTAAATCTGGAATTCCTGTTTGGCAACAAGGCTGAGGAAGTTCTTAAAAAGATGGAAGATAAAGCTAAATCTATGCAAACTGTTAAATATTTTTTACAAGTTCAGCCTCCTAGATTTAGTAGGCACTGGCCCTGTAAGAATTGGTCCTTTCCAACCCCTTCCAGGTCTTCTCAAGCCAAACCCAGACACAGCAAAAAAACCCAGGTTTCAGTCCCAGGGGACTCACAGAACTAAGCAGTGGGGGGCCTCCACTTCCAAGTCTGGGAATAATAAGACTCCCTATGGTAAACTGTCTCAAAGACTTCCTTTTAAAATTTCCAAGCACTTATCTGACTGCCCCTTTGGGGCGAAAGACTGCTCTTCATGCAAAGAATTGGGAACTCGTTACCCAGGACAAATGGGCTTGAAATGTAGTGTCCCAGGGATACAGATTTCACTTCCACACATTGCCAACACCAAATGAGTGGCCATCCCCATCCCCAAATCAGTGGGCAGAGGCCCAAAAACAAGTACTTTCTTAAGCATGGGGGTATTCAACTGGTACCAGAAGAGGAAATGGGACAAGGTTTCTACTCGAGACTTTTCCTGGTACCCAGAAAAGACGATTCATGGCGTCCTATCCTGGACCTGTCTACTCTAAACACCTTTTTACTGATTCCAAAATTCAAGATGCTGACTCTTCACCAATTGCTTCCTATGCTAGGCAAAGATGGTTGGCAACACTAGATTTAAAGGAAGCATACCTGCACATCCCAATCAAGGAATCTTGCAGAAGATACCTACGCTTCAAAGCAGGCTACACACACTATCAGTTCTCTGCTCTGCCCTTTGGCTTATCTACTGTGCCCAGGGTATTCACAAAGTGCCTAGCTCCAGTCATTGCATTTTGCAGGCAAAGAAATATTCAAATATACCCATATCTGGATGATTGTCTAATTCAGGCAGAAAACCAGGACATACTTTTGACTCATCCAGCTTTTGTACAAAGGGTGCTAACTTGTCTGGGGTACACCATAAACAAAAAAAATCCCACCTGGTACCCTGCCAACAAATTATATTCCTAGGAGCAAGCTAGAATACAACTTCCCAGATGGCTTACCTCTCGCCAGAGAAACAAATTCACTTGACAGCCTACTTCAAACAAGTGGCCACAAAAACCCTGCTATCTGCAAGGCAAATACTACAAGCCTTGGGGTTCATGGGCTCCTGCTTTTTTCTAATTCCATATGCAAGACTGCATATGAGGAAACTACAATGGTATCTAAAAAGCCTATGGTGTCAACATTCTCAGGATCTAGAAACAATGATTCCTATCATTCCTTGCCTATGCCTAGAGTTCCTTTGGTGGGCAGAGGCCTACCACCAAAACAAGGGGCTACCATTCACACTACCCCCTGCCTCCCAAACCCTAACGACAGACGCATCAGACTATGCATGGGAGGCGAACCTGGCAGGGAAGTGCATTCAGGGCAATTGGAACCCAAGTCAAATGCACCTGCACATCAATCTAAAAGAAATGTTAGCTGTGCAGAATGCTCTGACAGCCTTCAAGGACCACATTCTTCCAGGACAATTAATGGTAAAGATGGACAACACCACTGTTATGTGGTACATAAACAAGCAGGGGGTACACATTCTTACTCCCTGTGCAGACTAGATATGGCATTGTGGAACACAAGCCTTGAGCTACCAAGTGCTCCTACAAGCTCAATTCACCAATTACTTCCTATGCTAGGCAATGATGCCTGGTTGGCAACACTAGATTTAAAAGAAGTATACCTGCACATCCCAATCAGGGAGTCTTGCAGAGAAGATACCTACGCTTCAAAGCAGGCTACACGCACTATCAGTTCTCTGCACTGCCCCTTTGGCTTATCTACTGCCCCCAGGGTATTCACAAAGTGCCTAGCTCCAGTTATTGCATTTTGCAGGCAAAAAAATATTCAAATATACCCATACCTGGACGATTGTCTAATTCAGGCAGAAAGCCAGGACATACTTTTGAATCATCTGGCCTTTGTAAAAAGGGTTCTAACTTGTCTGGGGTACACCATAAATGAAAAGAAATCACAACTGGTATCCTGTCAACAAATTATATTCCTGGGAGCAAGCTTGAATACAACTTCCCAGATGGCTTACCTCACGCCAGAAAAGCAAATTCATTTGACAACCTACTTCAAACAAGTGGCCACAAAAACCCTGCTATCTGCAAGAGAAATACTGCACACCTTGGGGTTCATGGCCACCTGCATTCTTCTAATTCCATATGCAAGACTGCATATGAGGAAACTACAGTGGTATCTAAAAAGCCTATGGTGTCAACATTTTCCAAACCTAGAAACAATGATTCCTATCATACCTTACTTACACCTAGAGTTTCTTTGGTGGGCCGAGGCCTGCCACCAAAACAAGGGACTTTTCACACCACCCCTGCCACCCAAACCCTAACAACAGATGCATCAGACTATGCATGGGGGGCTCACCTGGTAGAGAAGTGCATTCAGGGCAAATGGAGCCGAAGTCAAATGCACCTGAATATCAATCAAAAAGAAGTGTTAGCTGTACAGAATGATCTGACAGCCTTGAAGGACCACATTCTTCCAGGACAACTAATGGTAAAGACGGACAACACCACGGTTATGTGGTACATAAAAAAGCAGGGGGGGTACACATTCTTACCCCCTCTGCAGACTAGCCATGGCATTGTGGAACACAGCCTTGAGCTACCAAGTGCACCTACAAGCTCAATTCCTGCCAGGAAAATTAAATACACTGGCAGACGGACTAAGCAGAAACCTCATGGACCCACACGAGTGGAAACTGGAACCAAGGATTTTCAACATGTTGACAAGCAAATGGGGGATTCCAGATATAGACCTGTTTGCCTCTCCCCAGAACTACCAATTGGACAAATTTTGCACAAGGACTCCCCACGAACAAGCCTGGAAAGTGTATGCTCTGTCCTTCAGCTGGAAAAACCTATCAGTCTATGCCTTCCACCCTCTGCCTCTGCTCCCCAAAGTACTACTAAAAGTCAAACAGGACAAACCAAGGGTGATTTTGATTGCTCCAGACTGGCCGCGCCAACACTGGTACCCCCTCCTGCGCAGTTTGTCATGGTTATCTCCATGGCACCTGCCTCAGACTCCTTCCCTGCTGTCTCAGCAGGAGAATCAGATTCTGCACCCTCAGCTTCCAACACTGAACCTTGCAGCCTGGCTAATTACTTAATCTCTCCTTTACCATCCCTCAGCAAACCTGTGATGGATGTCATTTTAGAGGCAAGGAGGCCTAGTACTAGAAAATCTTATGCTGAAAAATGGAAAAGATTCTGTGCCTGGAACCAGTCTCAAGGGATGAGCACAGCAGCACCCAGTTTACCTCAGATTTTACAGTACTTAACTGAGATGCTTCACACGGGCCTTACTTTTTTTCATCCGTTAAAATCCACATCTCAGCCATTTCAGCTCATTATAACACAGAACCACCCCTCTTCTCTTATCCACTGCTCAAGCAGTTCCTTAGAGGGGCTAAAAATTTGAGACCACCCAGGAGAGCTCCAACCCCAGCCTGGGACCTTAACTTTATCTTGGAGAAACTCACTCTATCTCCTTTTGAGACAGCTGCTACTGCAGACTTAAAATTTATTTCTTGGAAAACAGCTTTCCTTTTAGCAATCACTTCAGCTAGAAGGGTATCTGAATTACAGGCCCTTATGGCAGTGGAGCCTTTCATCATCTTTCATGCGGACAGGGTGTCACTCAGAACCAATTTATCCTTCATGCCCAAGGTGGTATCCAGTGTGGCCCAGTCCATTCATTTGCCAACCTTCTTTCCCAAGCCACAGAATAAAGAGGAACAGATACTGCATTCCTTAGATGTGCACAGACAACTTAGATTCTACTTGGACAGGACTAAACCTCAAAGGAAATCTGAACAACTGCTGGTAGCATTTGCTGCAGGGGCAGAGGGAAAGGCTATTTCAAAGCAAACCATTTCTAAATGGATAAGCCATTGCATTCATTTCTGCTATAAGCACCATGGAAAACCTATCCCCCAGGGGATCAGACCTCACTCCACCAGGGCTGCATCTACCTCTACAGCCTTTTGCAGAGGCGTCCCTACCAGGGACATCCTAGAAGCTGCTACTTGGAGTTCTGTACATACTTTCACCAAGCATTATCATTTGCAATTTTCTGTAAATCCAGAGCTGGCTTTGCCACTGCAGTCTTGCATGACCTTATAGCTGGCCCTAATGCTATCTAAACTCCTCCTCCCAACCATAGCTTTGGGAATCTACCTAAATGTAATGACTGCAAAAGTGAAACACGAAGCACATAGTACAGTTGTGTACACTTACCATAAATGTAGATGTTTGAGTGTATTCACTGTTGCAGTCCTGGTTACCCTCCCTCCAGCCCCCTAACTTCTTTTGGCTATACCTCTACTTTCCTTTACTATGCTTAAAAGCCTTTTTGGTGTATTTGCTTTTTTTGTTGGAGGTATATCTTTGTGCTTTTATGTTTAATTGCTTCCCATTAGGGGGGCACCTGACATCTGGGGCAAGAAAAACTGATGTAATGGCGTCGGCTGTTTGTTTTATACCTCTGACGACCTGACGTCATGGAAGAAGGGACAGCAACTGACGCAGGGCCCAAGACTTTTGTAAGTCAGGCCGACTCAGGGCAACCTGCAAGCAGATTACCCAAATGTAATGACTGCAACAGTGAATACACTCGAACACCTACATTTATGGTAAGTGTACACAACTGTAGTTTTCTCATACCTTCTCCAAATCATTTGCCTTTGATAGTGAAGACAAGAATGCATTATTGAAGAAAAAGTATATGTATATGTAGAGAAACTGAATATCTGCTATGCCATAAATCAACTGTCTTCATCCTTTCCATTTTCTTGTGCTGTACACTCTATCCTCAGTGCTTCACTGCATAATTGGAAGTCATTCCCCATTTGCTAGTGTAAATTTTGAAATCATACTTAAACACATGCAGGTGGTACTGATTTTTCATTTGCACTGTGAGATTCCGTGGTGATGCAGTGGTTGCATTGCCTCACAGCAAGAGGTTCTCCCTTTCGATTCTCGGCTGGAGTGTGGGGAGTGCCTTCTGCATGTCCTCCCCGTGGTTGGGTGGGCGTTCGAAAGACATGCGTAAATGGGCGTGCCTTCGTTGAAGGTTGAACGTCGAGCTGGCACCACGGCGTTCGTGAAAATCTACTGCCATTCATTAGTGGACCGGAGTTCCGCTGTGGCGACCCCTAACTGGGAAAAGCCGAAAGACAACAACAACTACGAGATGTCCCGGTAAGATAGCAGGTTCTTGGGTTATGCCCCTAAGGGCATTGCTTTCTGAAATTTATAGCTCAGCTACTACATAGTTAATTAGAAAAAACAATAGTGTAAGAATCATATATATAACAGACAGACAAAAGTTCAAAGGAAACTGTCTTTACGAGCACGTGACACTGAATCTCTTGACCATCTTTTCACTTAATCCCACCGGTTTTCTGTGTACTCACATCACTGTGTCTGCTTTCCTTATTTATGTTCTTCATCTTCTATCAAAATTTCCTATCTCTTCCGTGCATATGGAAGGTCTTTGCATAGACTTCTTCAGCATTCATTTGGCTAGTTTTGGAGACATTTTTGGAATCCTTTCATTATACTGAGCTTGCGTCTGCATGGTGCCTGATGTCTTTTTAAGACTGAGGCAGTGTTCTCTTCACTTCTGTGGTTCTTCCACTCTTGTTCCCAACATTCTTAGCTTATAAGAAAAGAATGCATTCACCTCTAGTAGGTCTAGTCTAGTCACCAGCTAGCTGTTTCAAGAGTCTGAGTGTTGATCACATGCTACTTTTGGGATACCCCTGACAGAGTGAGGTCCCCATCAGCACATCCTTTTCTTGTTCTTTTGGAAATGGCAGGCAGGGTTTTGCTCTGACAAATGTGTTGACCATTTGTAACAGACCCATAGCTTGACTGTCATATAATTTTTGCAGCACCCCCTCCACACACACACACACACACACACACACACACACACACACACACACACACACACACACACACACACAATTTAATTTGAGCCTGTCCTAAATGAAGCCATCTTTGTTACCTTATTCATAAACTTAAGTACAGCACATCTTGCAGTCAGTCACATGGTAAAATTTGTTTGTTTATCTTTGTTTACTGGGAAAGTCTGACTGGACAAGGTCCTTTTTTAGTAGGGGCCTGGGGAGCAAAGCTGCAGTAAATGACGTTCACATTTAACAATTTCACAGTGTGTAATAAGTACATTTACAATAGTAAAACTTGTAGTGTACTGAAGTTACAGTGCTAGAAGTACATCTCAGTAATGGTCAACAGATTCTGTATCTCAGTTTACTGTGTATAGGTTTGTTCTGTATCACAGGCGTATGTATAACAGTCAAACAGATGGGCTGTCAGTCCTAGGAGATTACTAGGCTATCGACCCAGAAGGCATTTTAAGCCTAGCCATTTCTTCCCAATGTAATGCTATAGAAATGCTAGTCAGTACCCAATATTGCATCTAGCAATGACTGTTCATATCCAGGAGGGGTGAGGGTGCTATCCCTGGTAATAATTTATGATGCCTGATCCACTCCTCAAGGTTCCTCTTGAACAGTATCATAGAGGTACTCTGCTTCACATGATTTGGTAGCCTGTTCTAAAAACGCGGCAGTTGCTGGGAGATGAATCTGTTTCTCCAGCATGTCCTATTTAAGTTGTAGGCCATGTTTAGGTCCATGGAATGGGTAGCCCTAGTCCTATTTGATTTACGGATATGCAGCAAGTTCATTAGGGTTTGGTCTTGGATTGTTCTGTAGACCAGGTATAAGACTCCCCTAAGGAGTTTGTATGATATGTAGTATAGTGACAGGGACTTTAGTCAGTGTGTGTAAGGCACATGCTGGAGCCCCTTGATCATCTTGGTTAGAAACCTCTGAGGTCTCTCTAAATGCTGCATGTGCTTAGTACTGTACATGCCGAATTGGGAGTTGTATTGAATTGCGAGCCAGATAAGTGCCGAGTATAGGGAGGTTATAACTTCTTTTGCTGTTGAGATGTTGCTTTTACTAATCAAGTGTACTGTGTAGAAAGCTTTCCTTACTACAGTAGACACATGGTGGTTGAAGTTAAGGTCACAATCTACTTGTGATCCCAGGTTCTTTACCACTTCATGGGTACTTAGGGTGTTGTTGATTTGGTAGTGTGAAGGGACATTGCATGTGCCGAAGGGAATGACAGTGCATTTCTTCACATTCAGTTCAAGACAGTGACTAATACACCTGGTCTGCATGAGACCCTCCTGGAGTATACTGACATCATGTGGGGATCCAGTGATGACAGAACATGGGTTAGAGAAATTTGCAAAATACATGAAATATAGGATTTGAAGTAAGAGACAGAAGAAAAAAGGGGTTAGTGTGTAGAGAAAGATAAGGTTTTGCCTTGGTGTTATTGTCATTATAGAGGATGACTTCTAGATATAGCGGAGAAGAGGGCTTATTATTGATGGTGAAGTAGGTAGAAATGACAGGAAAAAAATGTAGAGGAGTGAATGGTAAATTGAAGAGTTAATGTGGAGAAATGGTAGAGGCGTTTCTGCTAAGGAATAGAAGATGAAGGACATGTGGGGAGAGCAGTAAGAGTTGAAGAGGAGGGAAGTCTCACCCAGGTGAGAAGCATGAGCATAACCTGGACTGGCTGAGATTTGGTTTAAGCAAAGGCTTAAAACTGGAGAATTTTCAGTCATTGTTTTGTTTGGTTGGGATGGTGTTCCAGAGTTTAGAGACATAGTGAGAGTACAGTAAGTCACCTGCTGAGTTATTTTACTTATTTATGATAATGTTAATATTAAAACTCATTTTTTATCTTTGTGACTGTTGAGTTTAACTTCTCTTGTAAAATTTGCAACTTGTTTACCTGTTCCATTTTGTCAAGCCTTCACATTTTCTCATGTTTGTGTTTTTATTGACGATCCGTGACATGCACCTGGCATGAACCCTTGATCACCAGGTGTGGTATGCTTAGTGTGGTTTAAAAATAAATAATGGGCCCCCCTCACAAGCGGGTGCGCTTCTCATTCCTGAAATTTCAGTCTTGTGGTCCCATTTCTGAGCAGTACATTTAAACTCATATTTGATTTTTCTCTCTCTTGTGGAAGATGCTTTTTTGGTGAGCAACATTGTTAGAAGTAGTGTGGGATTCAAGCTTTAAATCATTTTTTTCCTTTCTGCTGTATGCATCTTCTTCCTTGACTCAGATATAATTCTGAAGTTTATTTTTAAGTGTCTCACTTTAAGTATGCAGTGAACATCTTAAATGCAGTTTTAACAGGCCTGCCTGTAAGATTGACTGGCTTTGAAGAGACCTTTCATCTGTTACGAGGAGTTTAATGACTTTGCTGCTTTCATTGAGGTTATTCTAGATGAATGTTAATTTGTTTATCGTGTAAGTGAATTATCTCATGCATGGATTGTTGAGAAACTCTGGAAAGTTGATGCCTCAGAATTAGAAGACCCCACCATTGTGTTACTCCCATTACGAACTGATAGTCATTCTGGAGCATTGAAAAATTACTGAACATTGAGTCAAAAAAAAATCTGTATTTGCATATGAGTTTGCCTAGTGTGGTTCTGAGTGCTTCAGTTAAAATTGTTTGAGAAATGAAAGAGTGCTACACAGTTTTTTTAAACTAAGGCTTGTATGTTTCCAGTTAGTAAATGTTTTTTTCATCTTGCAGGTATATCTGCCCTTTTGGGTCTAGGTATAGCATCACCTAATGCAGCGTTCTCGCAGATGGTGACAACATTTGGCCTTGCTGGAATCGTTGGATATCATACAGTATGGGGGGTGACTCCAGCTCTGCATTCACCTTTGATGTCTGTGACTAATGCTATATCTGGTACGTAGAAAACATTTCTTTCCTGTTTTGAAGTAAACACTCAATGTTTGTCATGAGGATCAGTGAAAATTATAGCACATTGTTTGTAGACATGTGATAGACATTTCTGATGCTAAAACTAGCTACTTCACATTTTTTTTGCAAAATTAATTGCTACAAAAATGTTTCTTTATTTTAATAATCAGATGCTATGGTTTTAGCATGCAATTTAAATACCCTTTTTTTTAGTCTGGTCACTGTTGGAGTTGCCCTTGTTGCTTTCAGTCAACTCTGTGATGTGCCATCTGTTTTGTGTCACAAGACACTTCACTGAGAAAATTTAGTTGATGTTGATGCATTCCTGACAATTCAGACTGTTTCTGCTGTTTGCTGTAAACAGCAAGACTTTTTTTCTTGTGTCTCTGCCTGTGCCCATTTCCTTGGAGATTGCTGTGCCATCTGGCACAAGTAATGCTAGTTAGAAATGTTTGGCTGACAGATAGATGTTCTTCATCTCACATTGCTGCAGTCCTTACACTTGGGTAGTCCGCTGTCCTCGGTCGGCCCGAATATCAAAGTATAAGGCTGACGTCAGTCAAGGCGCATTTGACTGACATCAGGACGTCAGGGTACAAATGCGCATGACCGACGTCATATCCTCAGTCTTTTCTGCCGCATGGTCCGATGCAGAAGCAGCGTTGCAAGTGCCGTTCGGCGTTCTGAAATTTTTCGAATTCGGAGTTTCAGACCGAGTCAAAGTTGGCTAAGTACCCCGTTGGGGAATATTTTAGTTTTTTCTTGCCTCAGTGGTTTACCGGATGTCAGAAAAAGTGAATAACTGTATTTCTTGTGGGAAACAGATACCGCATAGAGATTATCATACTTTGTGTATTCCTTGTTTAGGGCCTGAGCACGACGTTGTTGGGTGTCGCTCTTGTGCTAGATTTAACAAGCTCACTATAAAGAGAAGGTTAGATTGTGCCAGGTTAGTCTTCGGGAAGCGGTGTAATTATAAAATGCCGTCGGATGCTCCGACGCCCGCTTCTTCGAAGAAGCGCAAGGACAAAGCAGCTAAGCCTAGGCTAGAAGAACCGTCCGTACCGGACGCCGGTTCTTTAGAGGTCTCGGTGGAGCCGGTGGTTCTGCCGGAGGTTTCTTTGGAGTCCCAGGGAGAGACTTTGTTGTTGCAGGATGTGGCCTCTCAGGAGGCAGGTCAGGCTGAAGGGGCTTCTCAGGTTACTATACTCCCCTCCCTTCCCAAGGTGGTTAGGCCCTCTCCTTCTGTTTCCAAGGCTTCTC
This sequence comes from Protopterus annectens, assembly GCF_019279795.1. Classification (NCBI taxonomy): domain Eukaryota; kingdom Metazoa; phylum Chordata; order Ceratodontiformes; family Protopteridae; genus Protopterus; species Protopterus annectens. Next base: position 579,436,645 of record NC_056726.1, on the reverse strand, counting down.
CCAGAGGCAGGCCAGGTTTAGCTTCAGTTGGTGTCACCCCTAGTTCTTCAGGGACTGTGCCCAAGAAGTATATGCTTAAAATGGCAGAAGATTTGATTACTTTGATTAGAGGTTCTATGCCCCCTCCTGATAAGAGACCTAGGGTGGAACCTGAGCTTGGGAGTTTTGAGCAGGCTTCGGATGTTTCAGAGTCTTCGGCTGAAGACTTGCAGGAGTATTCTCCTTATTCTGATTCTGATGTGAATGATTCTACTCCTTCTGCTTCTCCTCCTGAGGATTTTTCTTTTTCAGAGACTCTTCATTCCATGAGGGAGCATTTTAAGTGGGAAGGTCAGGACTTCTCTGATTCCAGGAAAAGGCTTAGGGAATTTTTGTTTTTACCCCAGCATAGGCCTTTGGCTATACCTCCTGTTCTGGATGTGGTGGAAGATGTTTTTGCAGAGGCTTCTCTTAATCCTGATTCTTTGCCTCCTGCTCCTGTTAAACCGGATAGGTATTACAGGGTGCCTGAAGCTCATAAGTATCTTTTAAGAGTCCTAGGGCAGACCCAGAAACTGTTAGTCAGGGGCCTAAAGGTGTTAAGGCTTCTGTTGTCAAAAATCCGGTTCCTCCAGATAAAGAGGCCAGGGCTTTGGATAGATGGGGAAAGAAAGTTTATACTTCTTCCACCCTAGCTATGAGGGCTTTGAATTGCCAGTTCCACATGTTGAAATACCAAAACTATCTCCTTTCACAATTGAAGTCTAAGGTAGATGCTCTGGCGGAAGGTATTGAGTGTAAAGAGTTACAAGATTTAGTACATGTTTCTGAACAGGTGGGTAAGCATTCTTTGCAATGTGGTTTTGATGCTGTACAGGCCTCGTCTAGGGTGGCTGCCACTGGGTCAGTTCTTCGCAGGCACGCCTGGCTGAGGGATCAGAATTTATCTGACCATGTTAAGACAAGGATTTTAGATGCTCCTTTACAATCTGTTGTGTTTGGTACTCCTGTTGAGGCAGTCTTAAAGAAGATGGAAGACAAGGCTAAGTCTATGCAGACTGTTAAAGATTTTTTGCAGGTTCAGCCTCCGAAGTTTAGTAGAAATTGGCCTACCAAGGGGTGGACGTATCCTTCTTATGATTCCCAGTCTAGGGGTAGGTCTAGACGTGGTAGGGGCAGAGCTCAGGGCTCTTTCAGGCCTAGAACAGGGAGTTCACCTGCACAGTCTTCGGGTGAGAGCAGGGGTCAGTCCTTTCGTAAACAGACCCAATGACCTACCTTTTCAGCTGCCAGAGCCTGCTCGTCTGGCAGCACCTTTGGGAGGAAGGTTGGCACTTTTCAAGGAAAATTGGAGTTTAATTACCCAAGACAGATGGGTATTGGACATCATACACCACGGTTACAGGTTTTATTTCCATACCTTGCCTCCTTTCAAAGGCATGCCAGGCGTTCCTCCTCAGCAAAGAATAGAGGCTCACAAGCAAATTTCTCTGTTACTTCAAATAGGGGCCATACAGCCGGTCCCTATGCTAGAAGTGGGCCTAGGATTTTATTCTCGCCTGTTCCTAGTACCAAAGAAAGGGAACACGTGGAGACCAATTTTGGATTTATCTACCCTCAACACTTATCTGGACATTCCCAAGTTCAAAATGTTGACGTTACAACAGCTTTTACCTCTGCTGGGCAAAGATCATTGGATGGTAACTTTGGATCTCAAGGAGGCTTACCTTCATGTTCCTTTCAGACTGAGTTGCAGGAAGTATCTGCTTTTTCGGGCTGGGACTTCTCATTATCAGTTCTCTGCATTGCCCTTTGGCTTATCTACTGCGCCCAGAGTGTTCACGAAAGTTCTGGCTCCAGTGATAGCTTTCCTCAGGCTAAAAGGAATACAGATCTATCCTTATTTGGACGATTGCCTGATTCTGGCTCAAGGAAGGGACGAGCTTCTTCATCATTTGGAATATGTGATAGCAGTGCTAAGATGCCTGGGGTATTCTGTGAACGAAATAAAGTCCAGTCTAGTACCCTCTCAGGACATGTGCTTTCTGGGTGTAAGACTGAATACAGCATCCCAGATGGCCTTTTTGACCCCGGACAAACAAAAGAATCTTTCCCTTTACTTTCATCTCTTGTCTCATCAGTCCAGGCTGACTGCAAGGACAGTCCTTCAAGCCTTGGGGTTCATGGCATCTTGTATTCTGGTGCTTCCCAATACCAAACTGCATATGAGGAAGTTACAATGGTATCTCAAAAATGTATGGACACAGCACTGCCAGGATCTGGACACTGTCATTCAAATAATATCTTGCATTCAGCAGGAATTGTTGTGGTGGGCTCAGGAATGTCACCTAAACAAGGGACTCTGTGACCCGGCCAGAGGCGAGTCAGATTCTAACGACAGATGCCTCAGACAAAGCTTGGGGAGCTCATCTGAATGGAAAGTGGATACAAGACAAGTGGCCTGCCAGACTACAACATCTACATATCAACTTGAAGGAGATGTTAGCAGTCCAGTTTGCATTAATAGCTTTCAAGGATTTACTTCTTCCAGGGCAGGTGTTGATTCTAACAGACAACACAACTGTCATGTGGTACATCAACAAGCAAGGGGGAACACATTCTTATCCTCTATGCAGGCAAGCAATGATTTTGTGGGAGACTGCTCTCAGTTTACAGCTAAATCTTCAGGCAAGGTTTCTGCCGGGAGCACAGAACTCCTTAGCAGATGTGTTAAGCAGACAAATTATGGATCCCCACGAGTGGAAATTGGATCCTCATGTATTTCAGAAATTGACAGTGTCATGGGGAACTCCAGACATAGATCTGTTCGCTTCTCCACTAAACCACCAGCTGCCAAAGTTTTGCACCTAAAAGGTTTCATCCCACAGCTTGGAAAGTGGATGCTCTTTCTTTCAATTGGAGCAATCTTCATGTGTATGCCTTTCCACCTCTGCCTCTCCTCCCAAAGGTACTACTAAAGGCCAGACAGGACAAGCCAAGGATGATTTTGATAGCTCCAGATTGGCCTCGACAGCATTGGTACCCATTACTGAGAAGCCTGGTACGGGAGCCTCCATGGCCTTTGCCTTCGATTCCACACCTTTTGTCTCAGGAGGACACTCATTTGCTCAATGTCAAGCTTCACTCTCTTCACCTAACAGCCTGGCATATTCTGTTTTGAACCATAGTGGGTCTCAACTTCCACAGCAAGTTTTGAATGTTATTTTGGAAGCTAGAAGGCCTAGTACAAGGAAAGTGTACGCAGGTAAATGGAAGAGATTTTTATTTTGGAATGCAGCAAAGGATTTTGATGTTTCTGAGCCTAATTTAAGTGTGGCTCTTCAATATCTTACTGAGTTACTGGACAAAGGTTTGTCCTTCTCTTCTATTAAGGTTCATGCTGCAGCAATTTCGGCTCACTATGATTGTGACCCACCATTGTTTTCTCATCCTTTGTTCAAGCAATTTCTTAGAGGAGCAAAGAATATAAGACCCCCACGTAGAGCTCCTACTCCTGCTTGGGATCTCAATTTTGTGTTGGAGAAACTCACTCTACAACCTTTTGAGCCTGCAGCTACTACCGAGTTGAAATATTTATCATGGAAGACTGCTTTTTTGTTGGCCATTACCTCTGCAAGAAGGGTTTCTGAGTTGCAGGCCCTTATGGCGGTTGAGCCTTTCTTAATTTTCCATAAGGATAGGGTATCTTTATGTACTAATCCTTCCTTTATGCCTAAAGTGGTTTCTAGTGTGGCTTTAAACCAAACTATTCATTTGCCTACCTTTTATGCAAATCCCCAAAATAAAGGGGAAAAGATTTTGCACACTTTAGATGTACACAGGCAGTTGCAATATTATTTGGACAGAACTAAAGGGTTCAGGCAGTCTCAGCAGTTATTTGTTTCTTTTGCTTTGAGTTCTCAGGGCAAGCCTGTGTCAAAACAAACTATTTCTAAGTGGATTGGGTTTTGCATTGCTTTCTGTTATTCCCATCATGGCAAGGAGATTCCAGCTGGGATTAGGCCTCATTCCACTAGGGCTACTGCCACTTCGACAGCTTTTTTGAGGGGGGTGGCAACTAAAGATATTTTGGAGGCAGCTACTTGGAGTTCAGTGCATACTTTCTCTAGACATTATCACCTTCCACTTTATTCTAAATCTAGGGCTGGTTTTGCCACTGCTATTTTGCAGGGCATTTTGGCAGCTCCTGCTTCCTTATAATTTTGCCATCCTCCCTTACCTCTGCTTTGGGATTCTACCCAAGTGTAAGGACTGCAGCAATGTGAGATGAAGAACATAGTACAGTTTTGTACCTACCATAAATGTAGATGTTCGAAGATCCACATTGCTGCAGTCCAATTTACCCTCCCTCCTTCCCCTCTGTAGTTAGAGGCAGTTGTGTGGGTTGGGTTGTCAATATGGTGTATATTGTATATATTGTACATATTTTTAGTGCTAGGGTGGTTGGTTGGTTGTTTGCTGTCTTTTGGTTTTGACCTTTCTTTTTAGGGTCTTCTGACATCTGGGGCAAGAAAAGACTGAGGATATGACGTCGGTCATGCGCATTTGTACCCTGACGTCCTGATGTCAGTCAAATGCGCCTTGACTGATGTCAGCCTTATACTTTGATATTCGGGCCGACCGAGGACAGCGGACTACCCAAGTGTAAGGACTGCAGCAATGTGGATCTTCGAACATCTACATTTATGGTAGGTACAAAACTGTACTTTTTGGGACTTGTGACCTTCCCTTAATAAGGACAGCAGAGGGGCAGTGCAGTTCTTTATACAGACTCTGGGGAAAAGGCATCATTTTTGAGACTGTAGTTGCCTCTGGTGCCAGTTAATTGGATGGTTGTTGCTTCAGCCCATCCAGCTGCTAAACTGATTCCTGCATAAGTCATCTAACTTTGCTTATCTCCAGTATTTCCACAGTAAATATAAAGGTTCATAGGTGTGTACTAGGCTAATGGCCCTAGAGCCTTTACAAGCCTAGCCCACAGGATAACCCTGGCATCATACCACCCACCCTTAGTTCCCAGTGCCTCTCTTGAGTAGAGCCACTGGAGTGATCCCCGGGGTGAATTTTCTATTTCCCATCCACTCATCAAGATTTCTCTTGATGAGGGCCAGTGAGGTGCTCTGTTTCACATGTATGGGAAGTCTTTTCCAGCATGGGCAGTCTCATTACTTCATTACGATAGCCATGACTTAGTTTGTTTCACCCCTTTGTCTGTTTAGGCATTTCTTTACAGAGGATGTACATAATCATCAAGGCATGCAGTAGTGTAATTGTGTGTGTGTGTGTGTGTGTTTTGTGTATACATGTATTATATATAGATACACATGTATATTTTTATAAGCCCAGTCAACTGTGGCACACATTTTAATAACCGTATAACTACTGCTACTTTTGTCGTATTGCAGGTATAAAATGGGAAACTGAGAAGATAAAGGAAAACGTTGCTCAAATGTAGTTGTCTATTTTTCCTTTGTAACAAGTAGAAGGGGTAATGACTTTGCATTTGTCTACACTCATCCGTCTTTCTGTACAATAATACAGCATGTAGACTCTCTCTTCTTTGGGCTACAGATTTGTAATAAGTCGGTTCATATTTACGTGCACATAACATTTTGAGACTGCAGTGAATTTCTTGTTTTTATTAGTGCTTTATAGATGTTTTAAGGAGAAGAGTCTTTGGAATACTAAATCACTATCTTGTGGGTTTGATGCTGATGACAGTTATACATTTTCTTCAGGTTCTGCTCTACAAGACCTCCCCTTTGGGGAGATGGTGAACTTCATGAGGGGATATTTTAAGTGGTGAGCAAAGGAACTTCCTAGCATTCAGAAGCATTTTGAGTTTTGAGCTATTTGTAAGTGAGGAATCCAGTTCTTCTACTGTTCCATCAGTGGTGCAAAACATTCAAGTTTTGTTAATGCATCCCTGAACCCAGGTTCTCAGCCATTTGGACTCTCAAAGCTTGATTGCTTCTTCATAGAGTGATAGTAGAAAGACATTTACAAGAAGCTAGTGTTAAGAATTGAAGCTGTGGCCCTCAGTACTTATAGGTACTCCACATTGATACTAGGGCTCAGTGCTGTCCTTGATAGGCAAGAGTACGGTACTGATCAGGTTTGGTAAAAAGTATAGATTACTTCTACTGTGGGAATCTTGTTTATTAATTGATCCTCTTGATACAGTAGCAAGAGTTATATTGAAACTAGTAGGAGCATGCCTAGAGGGATTGCTGATGAATCTGTAAGGGTAGAATTTGTTAAGCTGTCCTAGACTGCTGCTGAGGTGGGGAAACACTTTATTAAATGTTGATGGGGTACATCATGTTACCTGTTCAGGAGCAGTACTTGAGAGACATACATGGCTGAGGGATCTATCACTTACCTAAAGATGCTAAGGATGTGAAGGGGTAGCTTTGAATGCACTTTAAGACAAAGAAAACCTATTTGCTCTCCCTTCCCCCAAAAAATTTTGAGCTCAAGAGAAAAAACAATGTCTGTTAGACATCTCTCTCAGTTTCCTCATACTTGAGGTACGCTAGGAAGTACATAACCATACAGTTGACATTTTTAAAAATTATTAGTCCGGTGTAGACTGTTATATATGAGGGTAAGTAGCTAAAGAAAAGGCAGCAAGAGTAGAAGGATAAGAGGGGAGGGAACAAAGAACAAAAATTGAAACCATGCAGTATATCCCTGTCATCGAGTATTGGTTACTTCCATTTCAGCTGCACTTCTCCTCCTCTCCATCTCTTCTCACCTCGACAAACATTCTGAGTAGGAGAATTTCCTGTCATGGAAAAAACTAATTTCACCTGGGCTAGGTCAGGTAAGTAATAGAAATTTTAGAGTTCTTGAAATTTTCCTATTTTCTGGGTATGACTTGTTTGCTCGTAAAGTAGCTGCCCCTTAACTAAACCCATTCTTCTGTAGGTCATGAAGTGTAGGACTTTAGAGGTGGTCCAAGCACCAGTGTATGGAAAAAGGTTTTACAGAAGACTCTGTTGGAGATGCATTCTATATCTGTGTAATCTGAACAACTTTACAGTTGTAAGTTCAAAGGCTCCCCTTCTTGTCCCTCCTCCCTCCCCCAGAAGTTTGTCCGTAGTGAAGACCCTAAGACCTCTAACATTGAGGTTGAAAGAGTGGATCTGGACCACAAATCTCAGATGTCCTTTCCCGGTATCTTATGACACAGACAGTGAAGACACCCTCGCCTCTGATTCACCACCAGAGGGTTTGATGTTTGGAGATGCCCTCTCCCTCATGAAAGAATATTTCCAGTGGCAAGCCTGTGATATGTCAGCCTTCCAGAAAAAAGGCTATGGCTCTCCCAGGTCAGGGCCCTCCTAAGCCAATAGCTTTCCCTCCAATACAGGAAGCTCTCCCTGATATCTTTGGTATCTTCCTGAGCCAGCATTTCAAACCATTGCCCCACAGAAGCTGTACTGGATGTTCTTCATGTTTCACTGTTGCAGTCATTACATTTGGGTAATTTGCTGGCAGGTTGCCCTCAGTCGGCCTGAATAACAAAGTCTTGGGTCCTGCATCGGTTGATGACTCCTCTTCCATGACGTCAGGTCGTCAGGGGTATAAAGCATGCAGCCGACGCCATTTTAATCAGTCTTTCTTGCCGCGCGGTGCCCGAAACAGAAGCAGTTCGCAAGTGCCGGTCAGCCGACTCCTGAAATTTTTGTTTGCGTTCAGAACCGAAGTCTTCAAACTAAAGCTAAGTACCCCATTGGGGAAACTTTTTCTTGCTCCTTACCGATGTCAGTAAAAGTTAATAATTGCATTACTTGTGGGAAGCAAATACCTCATAAGGATTTTCATTTGTACTCTATTCCTTGCCTAGGCCCTGATCACAACGTGCCTTGCTGTTGGTTTTGTGCTAAATTTAACCAACGCACTGTTGAGCATCAGTATATTTTTGCTTCTAAATATTTTGGTTCAAGATTTAACTACCCTGAAATGTCGTCGGTTAGCAATCCGACTACCGAAGTTCACAAAAAAACGCAAGGAAAAATGACAGAGACAGACCGTCGAAGCTTCTCCTAAGCCAGTCGCCGGTACTCAGTGAGGTGCTTTCGCAGCCCCTGATACCCGCTACTTTTGAGTCACAGGCCTCTATCGAGACCCATTCGGAGTCCGGTATGCCGTGAGATTCTGCAAGTATTGAACCCACGGATGTCTCTCCCTTGGATGGGTCCGGAGCCGCTAAGCAGGCACCGGGTTCTGAGTGTGATGTTCTTCATCTCACATTGCTGCAGTCCTTACTTATGGGTAGTCCGCTGTCCTCGGTCGGCCCGAATACCAAAGTATTAGGCTGACGTCGGTCATGGGCGCCTAGATCTGACATCAGAGCGTCAGGGTATAAAGGCGCATGACCGACGTCATATCCTCAGTCTTTTTTGCCGCATGGTCCGATGCAGAAGCAGCGTTGCAAGTGCCGTTCGGCGTTCTGAAATTTTTCGCTGGAGTTTCAGACCGATACCAAGTTGGGCTAAGTACCCGTTGGGGAATATTTTTGTTTTTCTTGCCTCAGTTACTTACGGATGTCAGAAAAGTGAATAATTGTATTTCTTGTGGGAAACAGATACCGCATAGGGATTACCACTGCTTTGTATTCCTTGTCTGGGACCGGAGCACGTAGTCGGGTGTCGGTTTTGTGCTAGGTTTAATAAGCACTATAAAACGGAGGTTAGATTGCGCTAGGTTAGTCTTTGGCAAGAGGTGTAATTATAATATGCCGTCGGATGTTCCGACGCCTGCTTCTACTAAGAAGCGCAAAGACAAATCTTTAAAGCCTAGGCAGGATGATTCGTCCGTTGGACGCCGGACCTTAGAAGCTACAGCTGAACAGGTGGATCCGCTGAAGTTTCTGTTGAGTCCCAGGGGGAAACTTTGATTTTACAAGATGTGGCCTCTCAGGAGGCAGGTCAGGCTGAAGGGGCCTCTCAGGTTACTATTCTCCCTTCTATGCCTAAGGTGGTTAGGCCTTCTGCTACTGTTTTTAAGGCTCCTTCTAAGGGCAGGTCTGTTTTGCCTTCCTCTGGTGTCAGTTCTGGTTCTTCAGGGTCTGTGCCTAAAAAGCACATGCTTAAAATGGCAGAGGATTTGATTACTTTAATTAGAGGTTCTATGCCCCCTCCTGATAAGAGGCCCAGGATGGAGCCAGAGTTGGAAAGTTTGGTGCAAGCCTCAGATGATTCAGAGTCTTCTACTGAGGACATTCAAGATTTCCCTCCTTATTCTGATTCTGATGCAGAGGATTCCACTCCTTCTGCTTCTCCTCCTGAGGATTTTTCATTTTCAGAAACTCTGCATTCCATGAGGGAGCATTTTAAGTGGGAGGGACAGGATTACTCTGATTCCCGGAAGAGGCTTAGGGAGTTCTTGTTTTTACCACAGCATAGACCCTTAGCTATACCTCCGGTTTTGGATATTGTTTCAGATGTTTTCTCGGAAGCCTGGCTTAAGGATCAGAATTTGTCTGAGCATGTTAAGTCTAGAATTCTGGATGCCCCTTTGCAGTCTGAAGTTTTGTTTGGTCCTCCTGTGGAGTCAGTCTTAAAGAAAATGGAAGACAAGGCTAAGTCTATGCAGACTGTTAAAGATTTTTTGCAGGTACAACCTCCAAAGTTTAGTAGAAATTGGCCTACTAAGGGGTGGACGTACCCTTCTTCTGATTCTCAGTCTAGGGGTAGATCTAGGCGTGGTAGGGGCAGAGCTCAGAGTACCTTCAGGCCGAGACAATGGAGTTCGCCTGCTCAATCTGCTGGTGAGGGCAGGGGCCAGTCCTTTCGTAAACAGGCCCAATGACCTGCATTTACGGCTGCCAGATTCCTCTTGCCTGGCAGCTCCTTTGGGAGGAAAGTTGGCTCTTTTCAAGCAAAATTGGCATTTAGTCACCCAGGACAAATGGGTATTGGACATTATAAACCGAGGTTACAAGTTCTATTTCCATACCATGCCTCCTTTCAAAGGCATGCCAGACGCCTCCTCGCAAAGGATAGAGGCTCACAGACAAATTTCTTTACTTCTTCAAATAGGAGCTATACAGCCAGTTCCTCTGTCAGAAGTGGGCCTAGGATTTTATTCTCGCCTGTTTCTAGTTCCAAAGAAAGGAAACACGTGGAGACCAATTTTGGATTGATCTATCCTCAACACTTACCTGGACATTCCAAAGTTCAAGATGCTGACTTTACAACAGCTTTTACCTCTGTTGGGAAAAGATCACTGGATGGTTACTCTGGATCTCAAAGAGGCTTACCTTCATGTTCCTATCAGGCCCAGTTGCAGGAGGTACCTGCTTCGGGCTGGAAATTTACATTATCAGTTCTCTGCATTGCCCTTTGGCTTATCTACTGCCCAGAGTGTTCACAAAGGTTCTGGCTCCAGTGATAGCATTTTTCAGACTAAGAGGAATACAGATTTATCCTTATTTGGACGACTGTCTGATTATTGCACAAGAAAAGGACGAACTTCTTCATCATCTACAGTATGTGATGGCAGTGTTAAGATGCCTAGGGTATTCTGTGAGAGAAACAAAGTCCAGTCTAGTACCCTCTCAGGACATGTGCTTTCTGGGTGTGAGACTGAATACAGCTTCCCAGATGGCTTTTTGACCCCGGACAAACAAAGAAGCCTTTCTCTTTATTTCCAGCAAATGTCTCTACGGTCCAGGCTGACTGCAAGGACAGTCCTTCAAGCCTTGGGGTTCATGGCATCTTGTATTCTGGTGCTTCCCAATGCCAAATTGCATATGAGGAAGCTTCAGTGGTATCTCAAAATGTGTGGACACAGCACTGCCAAGATCTAGACACTGTCATTCAGATAATACCTTGCATTCAGAAGGAGTTTTTGTGGTGGGCTCAGGAATGTCACCTAAACAAGGGACTCTCTGTGACCCGGCCAGAGGCGAGTCAGATTCTAACGACAGATGCCTCGGACAAGGCTTGGGGAGCACACCTCAATGGAAAATGGGTGCAAAACACGTGGCCTGTCAAACTCCAACATTTGCATATCAACTTGAAGGAAATGTTAGCAGTCCAGTTTGCATTGATGGCTTTCAAAGATTTACTTCAGGGCAGGTGTTGATTCAAACAGACAACACTACTGTCATGTGGTACATCAACAAGCAGGGGGGAACCCATTCTTACCCTCTTTGCAGGCAAACGATGATTTTGTGGGAAACTGCTCTCAATCTACACCTCAATCTTCAGGCAAGGTTTCTACCAGGAGCACAGAACTCCTTAGCAGATGTATTGAGCAGACAAATAGTGGATCCTCACGAGTGGAAATTGGATCCTCATGTATTTCAGCAGTTGACAGTGTTATGGGGAACTCCAGACATAGATCTGTTCGCTTCTCCACTAAATTACCAGTTGCCAAAGTTTTGCACAAAAATGTTTCATCACACAGCTTGGAAGGTGGACGCTCTATCTTTCAGTTGGATCAATCTGCATGTATATGCCTTTCCACCTCTGCCTCTTCTTCCCAAGGTACTTTTGAAGGCCAGACAAGACAAGCCAACCATGATTTTGATAGCACTGGATTGGCCTCGACAACACTGGTACCCACTACTGAGGAGTTTAGTACGAGAACCTCCATGCCCTCTGCCTTTGATTCCGCACCTTTTGTCACAAGAGGACAGTCACTTCCTCAATGTCAAGATTCAGTCTCTGCATCTAACAGCCTGGCATATTCTGTTTTAGACTCTGGAGGGTCTCAGCTTCCACAACAAGTTTTGAATGTTATTTTGGAGGCCAGGAGGCCTAGTACCAGGAAAGTTTACGCTGATAAATGGAGGAGATTTTTTATTTGGAGCAAAGGAAAGGACTTTGATGTCTCCAAACCTGATTTAAGTGTTGCTCTTCAATATCTTACTGAGTTATTGGACAAGGGTTTGTCTTTCTCCTCAATAAAGGTCCATGCTGCAGCCATTTCTGCTCACTATGATTGTGACCCTCCTTTATTCTCTCATCCTTGGTTTAAGCAATTTCTTAGAGGGGCAAAGAATATAAGACCCCCACGTAGAGCTCCTACTCCTGCTTGGGATCTCAATTTTGTGTTGGAAAAACTTACTCTACAACCTTTTGAGCTTGCAGCTACTGCCGAGTTAAAGTATTTATCATGGAAAACTGCTTTTTTGTTGGCCATTACCTTTGCAAGAAGGGTTTCTGAATTACAGGCCCTCATGGCAGTGGAGCCTTTCCTGATTTTTCATAAGGATAGGGTATCTTTGCGTACTAATCCTTCCTTTATGCCTAAAGTGGTTTCTAGTGTGGCCTTAAATCAAACTATTCATTTGCCTACTTTTTATGCAAACCCCCAAAATAAAGGGGAGAAAATTTTGCATACTTTGGATATTCACAGGCAGTTGCGTTATTATTTGAGCAGAACCAAGGAGTTCAGACAGTCTCAGCAATTGTTTGTTTCTTTTGCTTTGGGTTCACAGGGTAAACCTGTTTCAAAACAAACTATTTCTAAATGGATTGGGTTTTGTATTTCTTTCTGTTATTCCCATCATGGTAAGGAGATTCCTGCTGGAATCAGGCCTCATTCCACTAGGGCTACTGCTACTTCTACGGCCTTTATAAGGGGTAGCTACAAAGACATTTTGGAGGCAGCTACTTGGAGTTCAGTGCATACCTTTTCTAAACATTACCACCTTCCTCTTTATTCTAAGTCTAGGGCTGGATTTGCCACTGCAATTTTACAGGGCATTTTAGCGGCCCTAATGCTTTATGATTTTACCATCCTCCCTTTCCCGTTGCTTTGGGATTCTACCCATAAGTAAGGACTGCAGCAATGTGAGATGAAGAACATAGTACAGTTTTGTACCTACCATAAATGTAGATGTTCGAAGATCCACATTGCTGCAGTCCAATTTACCTCCCTCCTTCCCTCTGTAGTTTGACTTGGTGCTATGCTTTAGGTGATGGTTGTTGTTGGGCATGTTTTTGGGAGGTATTCTGTTTTTGGCTGTGACCTTTCTGGTTTGGCCTTCTGACATCTGGGGCAAGAAAAGACTGAGGATATGACGTCGGTCATGCGCCTTTATACCCTGACGCTCTGATGTCAGATCTAGGCGCCCATGACCGACGTCAGCCTAATACTTTGGTATTCGGGCCGACCGAGGACAGCGGACTACCCATAAGTAAGGACTGCAGCAATGTGGATCTTCGAACATCTACATTTATGGTAGGTACAAAACTGTACTTTTTCAGGCCTCAGCATTTGTATATTAAACCAGCGCCATCATCAAAAACAAGGCCAAAACCAACTTCTGTGTCTAAAAAACTGACGCATGAGTCACATGCTCGGGCCCCTATGCCTAAAAAACAAATGATCAAAATGGCTGTGTTTTTAATTACCTTGATCAGGGGTTCCGAACACCCCCCCCCCCACCCACCCACCCCCCTGCTAAGAGGCCTAGGCAAGGCACTGATTATGAATCTTCAGATCAGGTTTCCATTTCTTCTGATTCCTCTTCTTATCAGGAATTTTCTGTTCCACCTTATGAGGACTCTTTTTCAGAGGAATCCATCCCTTCTGCTTCTCCTCCTGAGGATTACTCTTTTGGAGAGACTTTGCATACTTTAAGGGAACATTTTCACTGGGATAGTCAGGATTTCTCAGAATCAAAAAAGAGGCTTAGGGATTTTCTTCTTCTTCCTCAGCATAGGCCTTTGGCAATACCTTCTGTATTAGACATTGTTGATGATGTGTTCTCGGAATCAAGCATGGTTCCTAATTCCCTGCCTCCGGCTCCTAGTAAGCGAGACAGATATTACAGGGTTCCTGACTCCCACAAATTTCTTTTCAAAAATCCTGCTGCTGATCCTGAGACTATTTCTCATGGTCCCAAGGGTGTTTAAGGCTAATACAGCCAAAAATCCTACCCCTTCTGATAGAGATTCCAGGGTGCTGGATAGATGGGGAAAGAAGGTTTATACATCTGCAACCTGGGCAATCAGGGCTTTAAACTGCCAGTGTCATATGCTTAAATATCAACAGCATGTTATGGGCTTACTGAAACAGAAAATGATGTTGATTTCTGATTGTGTGGAAAATAAAGAATGACAGGATTTATTGCATTCAGCAGAACATGTTGTAAAGCATATTTTGCAATGTGGTTTTGATTCCTTGGAGGCCTCTTGCAGGGCCGCTGTAACTGGATCTTTGATAAAAGAAGGCATGCCTGGCTCAAGGAGCAAAATCTGCCTGTTCATGTTAAAGCTAAATTGTTGGATACCCCTTTACAGCATGACAGTCTGTTTTGTAATAAGGCAGAAGAGGATTTAAAGAAAATGGAAGACAAAGCTAAATCTATGCAAACTGTAAAATATTTCTTGCAAGTGCAGCCATCCAGGTTCAGTAGGCACTGGCCTACTAAGTATTGGTCCTTTCCTGTGTCCAACAGAGCCTCTCAGGGCAAGCCCAGGCGCTCCAAAGGCTCCAGATATCAGTCACAGGGATCTTAAATGGTCAAAGCAATGGGGTGTCTCCACCTCCAAATCTGGAGGAAACAAAGCACAACCCTACAGTAAGCAGTCTCAATGGCTTTCCTCTGCCATCTCCAAGCACTTATTTTTTGGCAGCCCCCTTGGGGGGAAAAGTAGCACTTCATGCTCAAATTGGCATTTAATTACCCAGGACAAGTGGGTATTAAACACAGTATCCCGGGGGTACAGATTTAATTTCCACGCGTTGCCAATTCCAAATGGATGGCCAGATCTGCCACCAAACCAGTGGGTAGAGGCCCAGAAACAAGTCATGTCCCTCATGGATATGGTGGCTATTCAACCAGTACCAGAAAAGGAAAAAGGACAAGGATTTTATTCAAGACTTTAATTGGTACCCAGAAAAGACAAATCATGCCGTCCAATTCTGGACTTATCAATTCTAAACACTTTCCTGGACATTCCAAAATTCAAAATGCTGACTTTACAACAGCTACTGCCTATGCTAGGCATGAAGGCCTGGTTGGTAACTCTAGACTTAAGAGGCATACCTGCATATCCCAATAAGGGAATCTTGCAGGAGATACCTCCACTTCAAAGCAAGCTTTTTGCATTACCAATTCTCTGCACTGCCCTTTGGCTTATCTGCTGCGCCCAGGGTCTTTACAAAGTGTCTGGCACCAGTAATTGCATTTTTCAGACAAAGAAACATTCACATTTATCCTTATCTGGATAATTGTCTCATTCAAGCAGAGGACAAGGACACTATTCTTCAACATCTGGCATTTGTAAAAATGCTTCTAGCATGCCTAGGGTACAACATAAACAAAAAGAAATCACAACTGGTACCCTCTCAAATAATTACATTCCTGGGTGCAAGCTTGAAAACAACTGTCCAGATGGCTTACCTTATGCCAGACCAGCAAATTCAATTGACAACGTACTTCAAACAAATGGCAACAAAAACCTAGCTATCTGCAAGACAAATTCTGCAGGCTTTGGGGTTCATGGCATCCTGAATTCTACTGATTCCATATGCGAGACTGCATATGAGGAAACTTCAGTGGTATCTAAAAAGCTTATGGAGTCAACATTGTCACAGCCTGGAAACAATGAGCCTGGAAACAATGATTTCTCTCATTCCCTGCCTGCAACAGGAGTTTCTTTGGTGGGCAGAGACATGTCACCAAAACAAGGGACTGTCATTTATTCTACCCCCTGCCACCCAAACCCTAACTACAGATGCATCAGACTATGCTTGGGCGGCCCACCTGGCAGGGAGATTCATTCAGGGCAAATGGAGCCCAAACCAAATGCATCTACATATCAACCAGAAAGAAATGCTAGCTGTTCAGAATGCTCTGACAGCCTTCAAGGACTTTCCTTCATCCAGGACAACTACTGATAAAGATGGACCACACCACAGTTATGTGGTGCATAAACAAGCAGGGGGTACCCACTCCTACCCCCTTTGCAGGCTAGCCATGGCCTTGTGGAACACAGCTTTAACTTACCAAATACATCTTCAAGCTCAATTCCTGCCAGGAAAGCAAAATACTCTGGCAGATGACCTAAGCAGAAATCTTATGGACCTGCATGAATGGAAACTGGATCCACAAATCTTCAGCATGTTAACACAAAAATGGGGGAGCCCAGACAGTTTTGGGGCGAGGCAAATAGATCTATCAGTTGGACAAATTCTGCGCAAGAACTCATCACAAAAAAGCATGGAAAATAGATGCTCTATCCTTCAGCTGGAAAAACCTGTCAGTCTATGCCTTTCCCCCTCTGCCTCTACTCTCCAAGGTCTTACTAAAAGTCAGACAGGAAAAACCAAAAATGATTCTAATTGCTCTGGACTGGCCTCGCTAACACTGGTACACGCTTCTAAGGAATATGTTACACCTTCCTCCATGGTACTTGCCTCAAACACCTCACCTATTGTCTCAGCAGAACTATCAAATTCTGCACACTCTGCTCGAAACTTTGCAGCATGCCTAATCAACTAATTTCATCAACCACATCTCTCAGAAAACCTGTGATGTCATTTTGGAGGCCAGAAGGCCTAGTACTAGAAAGTCTTATGCTGATAAATGGAAGAGATTCTGTGCTTAGAACCAAGCACAAGGAATTGACACAGCAAAGCCCAATATTCCTCAGATTTTGCAATACCTAACTGAGATGCTTCACAAGGGCCTATCTTTTTCTTCAATAAAAATCCATGCCTCTGCCATCTTGGCTCATTACAACACAGAGCCTCCCCTCTTTTCTCATCCCCTGCTAAAATAGTACCTCAGAGGGGCCAAAAATTTAAGGCCTCCGAGGAGAGTGCCAACTCCTGCATGGGACCTCACTTTTTTGCTGGAAAAACTCACCCTACCTCCTTTTCAACCAGCAGCTACTGCGGATGTAAAATTTCTTTCTTGGAAGACCGCCTTTCTTTTGGCAGTAACTTCAGCTAGAAGGGTTTCAGAACTACAGGCTCTCATGGCAGTGGAGCCTTTCATTATTTTTTACCTGGACAGGGTGGCCCTCAGGACCAATCCTTCTTTCATGCGCAAGGTGGTATCTAGTGTGGCTCTAAACCAGACCATTCACCTGCCAACTTTCTTCCCTAATCCGCAGAACAAGGGGGAGCGGATTCTGCATTCATTGGATGTGCACAGACAACTAAGATTCTACTTAAACAGGACAAAATCTCTAAGAAAGTCTGAGCAACTACTGGTGGCATTTGCTGCAGGATCAGAGGGGAAGGCTATATCAAAGCAGACCATTTCTAAATGGATAAGCCATTGCATTCGTTTCTGCTACTTGCACCATGGTAAACCTGTGCCCAAGGGGATCAGATCCCATTCCACCAGGGCTGCCTCTACTTCAGCAGCTTTCCTCAGAGGGGTCCCTACCAGAGACATTCTAGAAGCTGCTACTTGGAGCTCAGTTCATATGTTCACAAAGCATTACCATTTACCTCTCTTTTCTAAATCCAGGGCAGTCTTTGCCACTGCAGTCCTGCAGGGCCTTATAGCTGCTCCTAATGCTGTTTAGTTCCATCCTCCCATTCATAGCTTTGGGATTCTACCCAAACATAATGACTGCTACAGTGAAACCTGAAGAACATAGTACAGTTGTGTACACTTACCATAAATGTAGATGTTCGAGTGTATTCACTGTTGCAGTCCAGATTACCCACCCGCCAGCCCCCTTTCTATACCTTTTCTTTCCTTCACTATACTCAAAAGCCTTTGTGGTGTATTTGCTTTTAGTTGAAGGTAAATTTTATGTTTTCTAAAGTGCATTTATATATGTGTAGTGATATATATATATATATATATTTTTTTTTTTTTGCTCCCCATTTGGGGGGCATCTGGGGCAAAAAAAACTGATTAAAATGGCATCGGCTGCATTTTGTATACCCCTGATGACCTGACATCATGGAAGAGGGAGACAGCAACCAATGCAGGACCCAAGACTTTGTTATTCAGACCAACTGAGGGCACCCTGCCAGGAGATTAACCAAATGTAATGACTGCAACAGTGAATGCACTCTAACATCTACATTTATGGTAAGTGTACATCTGTACTTTCTATAGGGTACAGAACCCTTACACAGTTTTCTAAAAGAATCCTGTTGCATATGCAGGTAGGGTGCTACTGGAATCTGGTACAGAAGCCAAATTGATTTCTGGGTGTAGTACTCGTCATAACAACAGGGAAAGCAAGTCACTGGATAGATTTTTAATGAAAAAGAGCATGTACCTCAGTTAATGTGTATTTCAGGACTTTGAGCTGCCAGAACCAAATTTTGAAATATTGGGAACATGTCCTCTTGAAGTGCTTAGAATTATGGTGGTTTGTGGGATGAAAGCCAGAAAAGTTCCACACTTGTAGAAATATAGACCTTGCTACAGTTACGATAGCATGCTTACAAATGTGGATAACAAGGTTGCTGCTATAGGGTTAGATGTTCTTCTTCTTTCACTGTTGCGTCATTACATTTGGGTAATCTGCTTGCAGGTTGCCCTCAGTCGGCCTGATTAACAAAGTCTTGGGTCCTGCGTCAGTTGCTGTCACTTCTTCCATGACGTCAGGTTGTCAGGGGTATAAAACATACAGCTGACGCCATTACATCAGTCATTCTTGCTGTTCGGTGCCCAAAGCAGAAGCAGTTCGCAAGTACTAGTCGGCCGACCTCTGAAATTTTTGTTTTCGAGTTTCAGAACCGAAGTCTTCAACTAAAAGCGAAGTACCCCGTTGGGGAAACTTTTTATTGCTCATTCCAATGTCAGTAGAAGTTACTAATTGCATTACTTGTGGAAAGCAAATACCTCATCAAGATTTTAATTCGTACTGTACTCCTTGCCTAGGCCCTGACCACGATGTACCTTGCTGTCGGTTTTGTGCTTTTTTAATCAGCGCACTATCTGTCACCTGTATATTTTTGCCTCTAAATATTTCGGTTCTCGGTTTAATTATCCAGAAATGTCATCAGTTAGCCATCTGGCCACCAGGATTCTGAAAAAACGCAAAGATAAAGACAGAGACAGGCCGCCAAGGTCGAAAACTGCCGCCGACGCTTCTCCTAAGCCAGTTGCCAGTTCGCCGGTATTCAGTGAGGCGCTTTCGCAGCTCCTGATACCTGCTACTACTGATTCGCAGGCTTCTGTATGCCGTGAGATACTTCAACTGTGGAACCTGCAGATGTCTCTACCTTGGATGGGTCCGGAGTTGCTTTGCAGGCACCGGCTTCTGAGGGTGTATTCAGGCCTACGGACTTGCATATTAAATTGATGCCTCCTTCATTACTAAGGCCTAAATCTCGATCCATGTCTAAAAAACTGACGTCCAGGCCACATGCTCAGGCCTCTATGCCTAAAAAACAAATGATAAAAATGGCTGAAGGTCTAATAACTCTAATCAGGGGTAGCCAACCCCCCCCACCACCTCTAAGAGGCCTAGGGCTGAGCTTGATTATGAATCTTATGGTCAGGATTCTGTTTTTTCTGACTCTTCTGATGACCTGGTTTTGTCCTTACCTACTTATGAGGATTCTGATGCAGAGGACTCTATTCCGTCTGCTTCCCCTCCTGAGGATTTTTCTTTTGGGGAAACCTTACATACTCTACGGGAGCATTTTCACTGGGAAAGCCAGGAATTTTCTGATTCAAAAAAGAGGCTTGGGGATTTCCTTCTGCCACCTCAGCATAGGTCTTTGGCTATTCCTCCTCTACCAGTCATTGTTGATGGTGCTTTCTCGGAATCCAGTTTGGCCCCTGATTCCCTGCCTCCTGCTCCCAGTAAACCTGACAGATACTACAGGATCCCTGAGTCCCACAAGTTCCTTTTCAAAAATCCTGTTGCAGATCCAGAAACCATTTCACAGGGGCCGAAGGACATTAAGGCTTCTACTGCTAAAAATCCTACCCCTTCTGATAGACTCCAGGGCGCTGGATAGATGGGGTAAAAAGGTTTATACTTCAGCAACCTTGGCAATTAGAGCTTTAAACTGCCAATTTCATATGTTAAAATATCAGCAACATGTTATTGGGCTGCTTAAACAGAAAATTATGTTGATTCCTGACTGTGTGGAAAATAGACTTACAGGATTTAATGCATTCTACTGAACAAGTTGGAAAACATACTTTGCAATGTGGTTTTGATTCTTTAGAGGCCTCTTGCAGGGCTGCTGTTACTGGGTCTGTGCTTAGAAGGCATGATTGAGCAATCTTTGCCTGATCATGTTAAAGCTGAATTGTTGGATGCTCCTTTAAATCAGGACCACCTGTTTGGCAACAAGGCTGAAGAAGTTCTTAAAAAGATGGACGATAAAGCGAAATCTATGCAGACTGTTAAAGTTTTTTACAAGTTCAGCCTCCTAGATTTAGTAGGCACTGGCCTTCTAAGAATTGATCCTTTCCAGCCCCTTCCAGGTCTTCTCAAGCCAAACCCAGACACAGCAAAAACCCCAGGTTTCAGTCCCAGGGGACTCACAGAACTAAGCAGTGGGGGGGCCGCCACTTCCAAGTCTGGGAGTAACAATTCACCCCTATGGTAAACTTTCTCAATGACTTCCTTTTAAAATTTCCAAGCACTTATCTTCTGACTGCCCCTTTGGGGGGAAAGATTGCTCTTCATGCAAAGAACTGGGAACTCATTATCCAGGACAAATGGGTTTTAAATGGTGTCCCAGAGATACTGATTTCACTTCCACACGTTGCATATGCCAAGTGGGTGGTCGGACCTACCCCCAAATCAGTGGGCAGAGGCTCAAAAACAAGTACTTTCTCTCTTAGGCATCGGGGCTATTCAACTGGTACCAGAAGAAGAAAAAGGGATATTGTTTCTACTCCAGACTTTTCCTGGTACCCAGAAAAGACAAATCATGGTGTCCAATCCTGGACCTGTCTACTCTAAACACCTTACTGGAGATTCCAAAATTCAAGATGCTGACTCTTCACCAATTACTTCCTATGCTAGGCAAAGATGCCTTGTTGGGAACACTAGATTTAAAAGAAGCATACCAGCACATTCCAATTGGGGAATCTTGCAGAAGTTACCTACGCTTCAAAGCAGGCTACACGCACTATCCGTTCTCTGCACTGCCCTTTGGCTTATCTACTGTGCCCAGGGTATTCACAAAGTGCCTAGCTCCAGTTATTGCATTTTGTAGGCAAAGAAGTATTCAAATATACCCATACCTGGACGATTGTCTAATTCAAGCAGAAAACCAGGACATACTTTTGAATCATCTGGCATTTGTAAAAAGGGTTCTAACTTGTCTGAGGTACACCATAAACGAAAAGAAATCACAACTGGTACCCTGTCAACAAATTATATTCCTGGGAGCAAGCTTGAATACAACTTCCCAGATGGCTTACCTCACGCCAGAAAAGCAAATTCATTTGACAACCTACTTCAAACAAGTGGCCACATAAACCCTGCTATCTGCAAGACAAATACTGCAAGCCTTGGGTTCATGGCCTCCTGCATTCTTCTAATTCCATATGCAAGACTGCATACGAGGAAACTACAGTAGTATCTAAAAAGCCTATGGAGTCAACATTCTCACAGCCTAGAAACAATGATTCCTATCATACCTTGCCTATGCCTAGAGAGCCTTTGGTGGGCAGAGGCCTGCCACCAAAACAAGGGGCTACCTTTCACACCACCCCCTGCCGCCCAAGCCCTAACAACAGATGCATCAGACTATGCATGGGGTGCTCACCTGGCAGGGAATTGCATTCAGGGCAAATGGAACCCAAGTCAAATGCACCTGCATATCAATCAAAAAGAAATGTTAGCTGTACAGAATGCTCTGACAGCCTTCAAGGACTACATTCTTCCAGGACAACT
The DNA here is from genome assembly GCF_019279795.1 of Protopterus annectens. Lineage (NCBI taxonomy): Eukaryota > Metazoa > Chordata > Ceratodontiformes > Protopteridae > Protopterus > Protopterus annectens. The sequence continues at coordinate 579,414,830 of NC_056726.1, read as the reverse complement.
AATGGTAAAGACGGACAACACCACGGTTATGTGGTACATAAACAAGCGGGGGGGGGGTACACATTCTTACCCCCTCTGCAGACTAGCCTTGGCATTGTGGAACACAGCCTTGAGCTACCAAGTGCCTTGAGCTACCAAGTGCACTTACAAGCTCAACACAGGCAAACGGGCTAAGCAGAAACCTCATGGACCCACACAAGTGGAAACTAGAATCAAGGATTTTCAACATGTTGACAAGCGAATGGGGGAGCCCAGATATAGACCAGTTTGCTTCCCCCCAGAACTACCAATTGGACATATTTTGCACAAGGATTCTCTACAAACAAGCCTGGAAAGTGGATGCTCTGTCCTTCAGCTGGAAAAGCCTATCAGTCTATGCCTTCCCCCCGCTGCCTCTGCTCTCCAAGGTACTACTAAAAGTCAAACAGGACAAACCAAAGACGATTTTGATTGCTCCAGACTGGCCGCGCCAACACTGGTACCCCCTTCTGCACAGTGTGTCATGGTTATCTCCATGGCACCTGCCTCAGACTCCTTCCCTGCTGTCTCAGCAGGAGAACCAGATTCTGCACCCTCCGCTTCCACCACTGAACCTTGCAGCCTAGCTAATTACTTAAACTCTCCCTTACCATCCCTCATCAAACCTTTGATGGATGTCATCTTAGAGGCAAGGAGGCCTAGTACTAGAAAATCATATGCAGTGCCCAATTTACCTCAGATTTTACAATACTTAACTGAGATGCTTCACAAGGGCCTGTCTTTTTCCTCCATTAAAATCCACGCCTCAGCCATTTCAGCTTATTATAACACAAAACCTCCCCTCTTCTCTCATTCACTGCTTAAGCAGTACCTCAGAGGGGCCAAACATTTTTGACCACCCAGGAGAGCTCCGACTCCAGCCTGGGACCTTAACTTTGTATTGGAGAAACTCACTCTACCTCCTTTCGAGTCAGCTGCTACTGCAGACTTAAACATTTCTTTCTTGGAAAACAGCTCTCCTTTTAGCAATCACTTCAGCTAGAAGGGTATCTGAATTACAGGCCCTTATGGCAGTGGAGCCTTTCATCATCTTTCATGCGGACATGGTGTCGCTCAGAACCAATCCATCCTTCGTGCCCAAGGTGGTATCCAGTGTGGCTCTTAATCAGTCTATTCATTTGCCAACCTTTTTTCCCAATCCACAGAACAAAGGGGAACAGATTCTGCATTTCTTGGATGTGCACAGACAACTTAGATTCTACTTGGACAGGACTAAACCTCAAAGAAAATCTGAACTGCTGGTAGCATTTGCTGCAGGGGCAGAGGGGAAGGCTATTTCAAAACAAACCATTTCTAAATGGATAAGCCATTGCAATAATTTCTGCTATAAGAACCATGGAAAACCTATCGCCCAGGGGATCAGACCTCACTCCACCAGGGCTGCATCTACTTATACAGCCTTTCTCAGAGGCGTTCCTACCAGGGACATCCTAGAAGCTACTACCTGGAGTTCTGCGCATACTTTCACCAAGCTTTATAATTTGCCAATTTTCTCTAAATCCAGAGCTGGCTTTGCCACTGCAGTCTAGCTGGCCCTAATTCTGTCTAAACACCTCCTCCCAACCATAGCTTTGGGAATCTACCCAAATGTAATTACTGCAACAGTGAAACACTAAGAACATAGTACAGTTGTGTACACTTACCATAAATGTAAATGTTTGAGTGTATTCACTGTTGCAGTCCTGGTTACCCTCCCTCCTGCCCCCTAACTTCTTTTGGCTATACCTCTACTTTCCTTTACTATGCTTAAAAGCCTTTTTGGTGTATTTGCTTTTTTGTTGGAGGTATACCTTTGTATTTTTGTTTAATTGCTCCCCATTAGGAGGGCACCTGACATCTGGGGCAAGAAAAACTGATGTAATTGCGTCAGCTGCATGTTTTATACCCCTGACGACCTGACGTCATGGAAGAAGGGACAGCAACCGAAGCAGGACCCAAGACTTTGTTAATCAGGCCGACTGAGGACAACCTGCAAGCAGTTTACCCAAATGTAATGACTGCAACAGTGAATACACTCTAACATCTACATTTATGGTAAGTGTACACAACTGTACTTTATTAGAAGACCTTTTTGGCTGATGACACAGTCCTTCTCTAGTGCACTTGTGGATAAATAATTATTCTTCAGAATCCAGGTGTACAGTATATTCAGAAATCTGGGGGGTAGGGAGAAGGCCATGGAGTTGGTGAAACGTGTGTTCTTCCACCCATTTCCTTAATGCAATAGACATTATCATCCAAACAGGGACCCTTTAGAGGCAAAGTAAAGTTGAGCAGCCTAATGTTAAGAAGAACATACAAATGAAAAAAGAAGATAGTGGCGCGAAGATAGTGGTGGTGAGGTAGGGGGAGGGCTGTAGGATCAGTCCAAAATTGGAGTCTGCTTTGACTACAATAGCCTCCACTAATCCCATCTCCAAGCCCCAAAAGTCTATCCTTGGCTACTAACCCTACAACCTAAGTGCTGTATCCAGTTAACTAGACAGGAGGGTTCACAGTGCATCTTCCTATCAACAATAAGCTATAATTACCTCAGACGAGTGGATGCTAGAAATTATAGCCAGTGGATATAAGCTCCATTTTATAGCAAACCACAAAAGAAGTAGTCAACCATCAGTACCACCAGACCAATAAAATCTGACAGGGCCATATTAATAGAAATGCTGGCCTTGGGCACAGTAGAAAAAGTGCCACATGGTCAGGGGAATAGAGGATTTTATTGAAGGCTTTTTTTTATTCCAAGAATGTTTGGGCTCTAGACACCCAGTTTAGATCTCTCAAGACTAAGCAAATCGAGGTTGAAGCATTTTCTAAAGTGGCCTTCTATCTTCTAAATCATTCTCCTTCTTGAGACTTCACATTTGATATGCTGTTTCATTTGGTGGGTTTTAACTGTGTTTCAAGATTCCCTTTTGGTTATCATCTCGTCTCAGTAAATTTCTGAATTAAGTGCACTTTCTGTAATGTTCCATAAGGGCTAGATGCCTGTAAGAACCAATCCTTGTTTTTGTTGAATGTGGATTTGAGATATTTTCTTATACAGTTAATTCATCTCTTTTTTTGATGTAAAAAATAGAATGCATCCTCTATGTTTAGAATGTGCACCATCAGTTACAGTTTTTGTCTCCATTCAGGTATTTTGGCATGAGTGCATAAGTCTGTTTTCATTTCCTTCACTTATTGTAAGGGAGAGAGCTGTGCATTTGCAGACAGATCCTAGATGGATTCTTAAATGCTGTGTCCTTATTCACCAGGAGGTTACATTAAGTATTCATGTTATTAGGTGATCTTCTAGAGGTCCCTCTTCATTTGGTGCTTTACTCCAAGCATCTTTCCCCCTTTGTCTTCTGGTGCTTTAGCTGTGTCATGGTCTCCTGCATCCTCATAAGTCTATTTCATTCTGGTGTAAATCTGTAGGACTAGTGCCAAGAACTGAAGATACTTGGAGCTCGCATGCTGTTTACCTTGACCCTTCACTGACATTTATTAATATTTATTGGCCAGACTGAATGAAAACAAGGGTGCTAAAGATTTTAAAGCAAACCACATGAGAGGGCATAAAGTTGTGCACATTAATTAACTTTTTTTTTGTTACACTGCCGTTTCATAAAACATGGGAGATTAATTTTTTCATTAGATTATATGTAATTTTTTAGTATAGAATTTGTAGTATTAAGTGAGATTTATAAATCCTGAAAACTGAATGTTTTTTGTTTGTTTTGTTGCTTTGTGTGTGATTCCTAGGTTCATTATTCCCCCATTGTGTATCTGTCAGTGTTTATGGATTTGTCTTCTGTGTAACTTGTTTCAGCATAGCATTGTCTGTACCATGTTATCATTCTGAGGATTTTTTTTAACAGGTCTTACCGCTGTTGGTGGGCTGGCGTTAATGGGAGGTTCATACTTTCCTACAACTACTGCAGAAGTACTTGCAACACTTTCTGCATTCATCTCTTCTATTAACATTGTTGGTGAGTATATCCAGAAGTATTTTTTAAACACTCCAGTATAGTTTTGTGTTTTGGTGCTTTTGTTAGTTGCCATCTCTAGGCTTTTAGCTTCTGTTTGCAGATGAAATCTAGGAACTCATAAATGCAAGTGCATGTTTTAAAGGCATGTTGTACTGAAGAAGAATGAAAACTGGGTTTTAAACAGTATCAGAGTTTCAAATTTAGGAACAAGACCTGGGTCTATAGGTTGCTTCTGAGCTTTGTGCATGACCTGAAATTCAGGGTTATACTGCCTGCCATATTTAAAAAATACCCAAAATATTTGTTTCACCAGCATTTGATTTCTTTCTCCGGTATATAAAAATCTTACTGTTTATAGCATTCTGCTTTTGTCTGGTTATTTCTCAGTTCACACTGTTTTCAAGTATATGTATGTATGTATGTGTGTGTGTGTGTCTCTCTCTATATCTGGGTGTGTATTTAGATATATATTTATCTATCTGTATATATATATATATATATATATATATATATATACATATATATATATATATTCAGACTTCTTTTAGGCGTAGTAATAAATACTGAGCTAGTAGAAAGGCAATAAAAACTCAGACACTGAATAGATGATTAAGCTTTCGCTCTTATTCAGGTAGAAGAGTTTCATCAGAATAACCTATAGTCAACAATACTTACATTATATGTAACTAGAGTCACATGTAAACAAAAAAACAATTAACTACTTATAATTTATTAGTACAGTAACCAATGAAGTCTGAATTTATATAATTAAGATTCTTCTAGTGCACGGTGTTTATTTTTTATATATATATATATATATATATATATATATATATATCTATATGTACACACACACACACACACACACATATATATATATATATATATATATATATATATGTATGTATGTATATGTATGTAGATATAGATGGGTCTACTGCTTTTGGTCGAATTATATTTAGTCGAAAATGATTTCAGGCAGTCCACTTCACTGAAAATGCATTTCACTGAAAACCCATTTGGTCAAAAATGGAATACAGCCCCTGCCCCACTGCAGTGCGACCCTGGAGTGAGAATATAAAGTTGGGGGGGTGTGGGGGCACAGCGCCCCACATTGGGAGTGTGTGGGGGGTATAGCCCCTCCACATAATGGCAGTGTATTCACTATTATATGTGTATCCATTAAAAATACATTGAAACATATACCGTCAGTAAAAACTAGTTGCCCCCCCCCCCCGACTTTATATTCTCACTCCAAGGTCGCACTGCAGTGGGGCAGGGGCTATATTCCATTTTCGACCAAATGGAATTCGACCAAAGGAGCTTTCATTGAAATGAACTTTCAGTGAAGTGGGCTGCCTGAAATCATTTTCGACTAAATGTAATTCGAGCAAAAGCAGTAGACCCTTATAGGTTTGTATAGATGTATGGGTTCCCTTCAGAATATTAAAGGTTTAAAACTTCGAATTATGATCGAAGTTTTAAAACTTCGAAATTCTGAATGGAGGTCTTCATACAGCACAAAATGGGAGATTTTCCCTTTTCCTCGCTGTAGTGTGATCTCTGAGTTTGGTATATTTAAGTAGTGGGGGTGTGGGGGGTACAAGGGGGCTTGCTCCCCCTTGCAAAATCATTGGGGAACCTAGTTTTGTATTGTTTTTGTATTTATTTTAGAATATCGAAGTTTTGAAACTTCGATCATATGGTCTCGACCAGATGAAATTCAAAGTTTTAAACCTTTGATATTCTGACGTGAATCAGCACATCCACGCACACACACACACACACATATTTATATATATATATATATATATATATATATATATATATATATATATATATATATATATATCCACACACACATATTTATATATATATATATATATATATATATCACCACACACTTGACGACATGCATACAGACGTGTATATATAAAAATTCTCTCGATTTTGTAGCCCTTCTGTTTAGGTAAAAGGATAAAGCCCAGACTGTAACCCAAGCAACCTCTGTTCGGTTAACAGCAGAGGTGCCTTTCAGAACTAGCATAGGGAAGGGTGAGTGTATCTGTCATTAAGAGAGAGAGGATGGCTGTCCTGTTTCACAATCCCTCTAAGAAGGAACAGTGATATTTAATGGTGGCCCTTGGGCATATGTTCAGCTCAGTAAAACTTGAACATAATAGTTTTCCTCAGCAGGTACATGAAGTGTACACATGCATCTGGAGGTGAAGTGACCTTGCAGTGTAGTGAGGGTTGCACACTACCCTCCTCAGTCCAAGGAGAAGATCTAGGATGGAAATGAAACCTGCCCTAATTGAGTATATAAGGGAGGACACAAGCAAACTCCTGGCACTCTAGATGATTGTGTTTCAGCTTGATTGCTGGCAGGCAGTAGGGCAAAAAAATATACATAAAATTGCAGTATATTTTGCTTTTTTGTTATTGAGTGTTGCTCAGTTTATTTAATATTGGATTACCTGGCTGTATAATGTAGAAGAATAAAGCCCTGACTGAGAACCAGACAGTTAAAGTTAATGTAATGGTTTGAGAGCAGGCAGAGCCAAGTGGGGGGAACACTGGAACAATATTAGACAAGCAGTTGAGGATCCTAAGAAGTCAAACTGTACGCATCTTTAAGCAGACACACTTAAAATGTTGTGTTTCCATTGTCAAAACCGTAATAGTGCTTGCCTCTGAGCAAGGCTGCACATGTTCACCCTGGTGTAAATTTGTATCTTCCCAGTCAATCATCAAGATTTGTTTTAAATTAAGTCAAAGTAATACTTTGACTTGTACTCATAACTTATTCTGTTGGCTGTTAATACACTGATTTAGGATCTTATCTCTCCAGCAAGTATTGTTTATATATTGGCATAGATGAGAAGGTCCTTAGGTATGGTATTTGTTGAGCCACAGTTTATTAACCAAATGTGTTTGATTTAGAGTTATCGCACCATAAACATCTCTTACACAGCATAGGCATATAGGGATCTTCTTCATTTGCCCTAACTTCCGATTGACCGACACCCATTTGCCCGACAAATATTATTGGCACGTAAATGGGATATGCCCCCTTCCCCACTGTAGTGCGACCCTGGAGTTAGAATATATAGTTAGGAGTGGTGTGGGGGGCACAGCAATATTAAAGCAAAACTAAACAATATAATATGAAATGAAGTGGGAGTCTTCACCCCCACCCCCCAACTATATATTCTAACTCCAGAGTCGCACTACAGTGGGGAAGGGGGGCATATCCCATTTACTTGCCAATAATACTTGTCGGTCAAATGAAGTGTTGGTCAAAATAAATTTCGGTCAAATGAAATTTCGGTCATTTGGTGTCGGGCAAATGGGTGTCGGTCAGTCGGAAGTTAGGGCAAATGAAGTAGGCCCATATATAGACATTATACATTGTTTAACATGCTCATATATCATGCACTATAACTGATACAGTAAAATGAAAAAGAAAAAGAAAAGAAGCATAAGTCATTGTATATAGAATAAAAATGATCTAGTGATATAAAAAAATAGAAAGGAAATAAGGAATATGCAATACACATCTCTGATGTAATAAATCAGGAAAAATTTTCATATTCACAGTAAAAGTAAAAATATTGCAAACCACAATTGTAAACTGAATTATCTGATGATGTTAATCTTTGATGTTAAGTTGTCTATCTTGCCTTCGTTCTTGCTGTTTGGGATTGGAGCTGATCCTCGGCTCCGACTCAGCCATCTTCAATAGCTCGAGAGCTGTTTACTGGCTCGAGGCTACCCCTTATCCCATGATGCCTAGCAAAAGCTACCCAGATCTCGTTTGCCGCTTCAGCTGCGAGGTGTGTCGTTTCTGGCTCAGGCTTGTATACTTCTGTATATTTATATAATTATATTTGTTTAAACTTCTTAAAACTAGTGTATACTTCCCCTTATAGTTTTATTCTCTGTGGGTGTTTTGTGGATGTCGCTTCTTTCAGCAGTCCCTTTTTTTCTTAAGAACTCGTTTAAATTAGAGAGTTCCCCCCTCCCGTAGGACAGCCGTTTAACTTAGAGGCTCTTCTTCCCTTCCTTTTTACTGTATATAAAAAAAAAAAAAAACTGTTGCGTTTGTTTAGTAGTGTAAAGATGTTTTGTCTGTCTGTGTTGTGGTACTTGGATTGTGTGTAGTGGTATAGTTATGTCCAGGGATATGAAAGTTTCTGGCTTCAAAAAGTGTGACTCATGCTGTCAGAAAATGTCTCTGACAGATGGGCACACTAGTTGCGTTTATTGTTTGGGCGCTGTTCACCTGCAGGACTCTTGTTCTATTTGCAACGCCTTTAGTCCAAGGGTCTTGCAGGAGCGCAAAAATAAATTAATCCTTCTGGGTTTATTGAAGCCTCAGGATTCACCGGCACTGAGGTCCCCTTCTTTAGAGTCCATCCACTCGGCGCCTCGGTCACCATTATTACAAAGTGAACGTAGCCACCATTCTTCACACTCCTCTCGATCCTCTAGGCTTTCGGATCATGATGTGGAGAAAGTAGTAAGTAGGTTGCTTAAGTTACAGGCACTAGCTAAATTACTATCCAGCCCACCTCAACAGGTATCGGCTCCAACCGCCTCAATTTCTATTCCTCCTCCGACTCCATTGAGTTCGGAGCCGGAGGTCGTTGGTGTGCCGGTAGTGGAACCATTGGCTTCGATCACCATGTCTCCTTCGGCTCTGATTACCTCGATTATTCCTTCTATTGAGGAATCTGGATGCCAGGGCTCTCTCGTCGGTTCTGAGGGGGGGGAGTGGCATCGGACCCTTGTCCGACCCCGTTCTCCCCCTCGGGGCTTCAGCGCAGTTGAGCTCTGCTCCAACATCGGCCTTGGAGCCGTCACCCTCGGCACGGAGAAAGATTCCTATTTCTTCTGAACCGGAGCTTTCTCTGCCTCAAGGTCGAGACACCTTCGAGGTCATGCTGAGTGTGCTGTCCCCCGAAACAGCTCCACTACCAGCTCCATCGGCTCCGTCCCCCATAGTGTCTGTGCCAACCACTGTTCCTCCTCCAGACCCCAAGGGTAGAGAACTGATGCCCCAGGACACCCCATTGGGTGTTCCTTCTTCTTCCGAGGCCTCCCCTGAGGATCCCCCTCGGACGAAGAAGTGCAAGAGGAAGCACATTGACTCCCCTGAGTCTGTCACTTCAGATGCAGACTTAGATGAATCGGAAGGGTCCCCGAGGTCCCCCTCTGAAGGCGTTTCTTTTTTGGGCATCCTTGAAATGCTTAGGCAGAGGAAGAACTGGACTTCCCTAGCCCCTACCGAGGATGGGTCTGTATTCCTGGATGCATTCGGTTCCCGACGTTCCACCTCCTGGGTTTCTCCTCCTTTCGACCCACTCATGTCTGTGGTGGCTCGAAAGGCTTGGTCAGCTCCAGACACTGTGGAACTAACTCCGATGAGCCCTAACAAGTTTATTACAGTCCCCCAGGATAAGCAGTTCCTTTCCAAAGGTGTGCCCGTTGATGTCAGGGTGGTAGCAGCAGCAGCCACCAAGAAAGAGTTAGCAGAAACCTCTTCATCCCCCTAACAAAGAGTTTCGGACGATGGACAGATACGGAAAGCGAATGTTTGCTTCAGCGACCTTCTCAATGAGGACCCTGAACTATCTGTCATTTTACTCATCTTCAAAGGGATCTCCTGAAAGAGCTTGGAGATACCCTTCAAGATCCTACAGCTGAAGGAGTAGAAGCCAAAGTAGCTTCCCAGCTAGCGACTCTTAATTCCATAGTCAACTCCTCCATGAGGCTGATTTCCTATGCAGCCGATGGAGCGAGCAGAGCCGATGGCACAGGTGTGGCCCTCAGGAGACATGCTTGGATGTGACTGTGTCATTTTGCGGAACCCTTTCAAGCGTCCTTCACCAGTACTCCCTTTTGATGGCTCCTTTCTCTTTGGGCCTCAGGTGAAAGACACGTTGACCAGATGTGAGCAAGAAGGCAAGACTCTCTATGCCGTGGGAGTCCATTTTTCCACTATCTCTAGACCTTACACCAAGGGTCAGAAGAGTGGGAAGATGTGGTTCCAGAAATTCCAGGGATCCTTGCCTGACACACGTGGTGATTTTTCCTCCAGAGGCGGAGGGGAAACAACAATAACAGATGCCGCCCTCATGGCAGAGGGGGTCCGTAGAGCCAGGGTGACAGAGAATCCTTAAACAACCAACACATAGTCTAGAAGAGACTATAAATAGTCATAAATAAACACATGATTTTCCACCATTACCTAATGCACAAGAACCTGAAGCACACCAGCAATTTTTTCGTCAGAATGAAAAAAACATCAAAAGAGGAAACAAGAAAAAAGGAACTGGTTTCAGTTCTCCAACGCGTGAGGGACAATTTAAACAAACGTTTAAATGAGGTAGATGGAACTGATGTGAATAATATTAATATTGTTTCTACATCTGTTTTTGTATCTAATGTAGTTAATCTATCTGGTTCTGCTTTAACCAATGAAGAAATAGCTGTTCTTCAGTTGGGTTTGAAATTTGTACCCACTGTTACACCTTGGAATCATTTAATTAAACAAGCAATTTTTAAATATGTTAGAAAATTGCACCTGAAATGTTTTTTTTTTTTGCACAAGGGGATGAGCGGGTGAATAAACATGATTGTGAATATAGTCCTGAAACTGATAGTAGTGACAACAGTTTTTTTTCTTGTTTATCTGTTGATGTTGATTTTTGTTTTACTTCTCCTAATGCGTATTCATTATTAAATACTACAGGCATTGATTTTCGTAGTAAATTTATACCCCCCTATACAAATAGTACAATTATACACTTTTCAGAAATGGTTCATTTTTCTGTACAAGAACTTGTTGATATATGTGATAAAAGTTCTTGGCGTTTTAATATGACCAAGAAAGAATGGCTTGCTTTAAAAAGTCTTATGAACAGAAATGTTTTAATTATTAAGCCTTCTGATAAAGGTAATAAGATTGTCTTGCTTCATTACACCCAATATTATAACATGTGTATGCAACACTTGAATGATGCTTCGACTTATGAAATATGTGAGGTTGCAAAGTATTTGAATGCTATGAAAGAGTTTACTTTATTGATTGAGAGGGGTGTACGTTTATGTTATTTTTGTAAAAAAAGATCTTGATACCAAAATTAATGTGGAGAGTTGCCATTTAGCTACTTTCTATTGTCTTCCCAAACTTCACAAAAATTTGATGATTCCTCCTGGTCATCCTATTGTTTCTGCTGTTAACTATTTTCTTCAGAATATTGGTATTGTCATACATGGTTATTTGTTACCTTTTGTAGAAAAAAATTGATTCTTATATTAAAGATTCTTTTGATTTTATTGAAAAGATATCTCAAATATTATGGACAGAAAATATGTTTTGGGTTAGCTTGGATGTTATTTTATATACAAACATTAGTCATAATGATGGAATACAAGCATTATATTGTTTTTTGGGAAATATTCCTACTTCACATTATATTATATATTTCACTCATTTTTATTTACTGAATAATTGTTTTAGTTCTAATGAAGTGATTTATCACCAGTTAAGGGGGACGGCCATGGGGGCACCTTTTGTCCCCATGTATGCCAACTTGTTTATGGCTAAATTTGAGTTGGAGTATATTTATACTAATACATTTGTGCAACAAAATGTTTTTTTATTTTCGTTACATTGATGATTTGATTTTTCTGTGCAAGGGGGGATCAAATTTGGTATCTACCTTTGTTTCAGAAATTAATAATAATATATACAATATTAAGTTTGATGGTTTGCAGTTTGGAACTAAAGTGAATTTTTTAGATATTTGCTTGTCAGGAGAGAAGGATGGACTGATTTCCACTACTGTCCATCGAAAATTTGTGGATGGTAACCAATATTTATTTGGGACTAGTTGCCACCCACCTCATATGTTGAAATCTTTACCCTCTGGGGAAATTATTCGATTATCGAGACATTGTAATGATGGTCTTGATTTGGAGAAACAGATCAATAAATCAAGAAATATGTTTTTACAAAGGGGTTACAATATAGGTTTAATTTGTGAATCAATTGATAAATTATTAAAATTTTATTTGGATGGGGAAGTTAACAACAGAAATCAAAATTACAATACCGAAGTTGGGAGAGTCAATTTTAAGACTATGATATCTAGGAGGGTAGCTAAACAACAACAACAAAAAATCTTTTTTGTTACTACGTTTAATCTTTTAAATGGTAAAATTTTGGATCTCATTAAATACTATTGGAAATTTGTGTTACAAGATCAATTGATAGGTAAACTTATCCCTGATGTTCCCTATGTTGCTTATAAGAGAGGACAGAATTTAGGGGACAAATTAGTTAAAGCATATTATGTCTCTCCAGTAAGTAAACTGGGTCTTTCACTGTCTATTTGTGGGACTACACCATGTCATAATTGCAATGTATGTCCTTATATTAAATTAAACTTTTCCAGAATAAATGGGAAAACATTCAGACCACATAACTGTTTTTCATGCTATACATCGGGTGTGATTTATTGCCTTAGGTGTCCCTGTAACCTATTCTATATTGGGGAAACAAAAAGAAAATTTAGAATTAGGTTGCAGGAACATATTCGGGATATTAAAAGGGGAATGTTAAAGAGTCCCGTGGCACTGCATTTTATGGAGAAACATAGCTGTAATGTTAACTTATTACAGGCCACTATTTTAGAACAAGTTTTTGTTAAGAAGGGAGATTATAAATTACTCAATTTTATTGTATAAGGAAACTGTTTTTATATTAAAATTTAATACATTATCACCACTGGATTTAAATAAAGAAGTAAACTGGAGATGTTTACTTTAGTTTTTGCTTTTATTAATATATTGCATTTAATGTATTTGATGTGTTTAAATGGAGTTGTTATCTAGTGTTGTTCACTTTAAATTTCAGGACTAAGAGTTTTATCATGTCTTTAATTATGCTTAATTGATTGATTACTTATTATATATATGGGAGAGTGTTTTCACTAAATTTTTGTACTCGTTGAAGGCTGTTGTGGCCGAGGCGCTAAGTGTCAGTGTCAGTGTGGAATTCGTGTTGTTTTCTGACAGAGAATTCTTCTCTGGCAAGCCCTTCCAACATCCCTGAAGGGTTGCCCAGCTGCTCACCTCTTAAGGCAGTCGGGGGAAGACTTTTGCTGTACCCAAAAGCCTGGCAAAATTTAACAAGAGACAGATGGATACTATCCATTATATCTGGAGGTTACAAAATTCCCTTCTATCAATCCCCCCTTACAGTCAAAAAAGGCCCTTCCAGATGTTCCACCTAATCTGAGGGAGCAAGCAGTCATAGAAGTTTCAAAACTGCTAGAAAAAAGCGCCATTCAGGAAGTCCCCGCAGACCAGCTGGGATCCGGAACTTACTCAAGATTCTTTTTGGTACCAAAAAAGACAGGGGACTGGAGACCGATTCTGGATCTCAGCAGACTAAACAAATCTGTACAAAGAGAAAAGTTTCGGATGGTCATGCTACAGTCCATTCTACCCTTTCTGGGTCAGGACAGTTGTATGTGCTCGATAGATTTTCAGCACGTGTACTACCATATCAAGATGGACAGACGCTCCAGGAGATTTCTTCACTTCCGGGTAGGGGCCAGTCATTACCAGTTCAGAGCTCTGCCCTTTGGTCTCACCTCAGCCCCCAGGGTGTTCAAGTGTATAGCAGTAGTCATGACTCACCTGAGGTGTCAAGGATTCCAGGTGTTTCCATATCTAGACGACTGGCTCCTCACTGCTACCAGCAGGCATCAACTCTTACAAGTGCGGGATTTTACACTCACATCATGCACTCAACTAGGCATCACAATAAATTTCGAAAAATCTGCCTTGTTGCCCTGTCAGTTTATCACTTACATAGGAGCAGAGTTAAATACAAGGAAAATAACACAAGGGAAATGTTTGCAAGATTACTACTGGAAAGAGTTTCCACAATTCGTCAACAAGTGTAAATCCTAATGCAGAGTAAAAGGATTCAAGTCAAATATGTCCTTCAAGCTCTGCGCTCCATGGCAGCTGCCATTCTTCTAGTTCCATTAGTGCTTTTCCACATGCGAATTCTTCAGTGGCTTCTTTTTACGCAGTGGTCCTTTCAGGAGCTTCCCATATCTCACATGATCCTGATTACAGAAACATGCAAAAGGCACCTGTCTTGGTGGATGGACTCCCCACTAGTGTCTCAGGGCAGACCTTTCATACAGTCTCCACCGGAAGCCACAGTGACCACGGACACCTCCCTGATAGGGTAGGGGGGGCATTATCTGGACAGGACAGTCCAAGGCACTTGGAAACCTCATGAGTACCATCTGCACATCAGTGTCCTAGAAATGAGAGCCGTGCTTCTGACGTTGCAATCCCTTCAAGACTCTCTTCCTTCTGGGACCATTGCAATTCAAACAGACAACATGTCAGTGGTGTGGTACATCAACAAACAGGGCTGAACCAGGTCCTACCCCCTCTGTTGAGAGGCACTCAGACTGTGGCAATTGGCGATTTCTTCCCAACGTTTTCTGATTGTGATGCACATCCCTGGGAGATCCAACGTCATAGCGGACAGGCTCAGCAGAGCTATTCTCATGCCTTACGAGTGGTCTCTGAATCAGGAAGTTGCAGATCTTATCTTCCGCAAATGGGGACAGCCTTGCTACGATCTGTTTGCCACCCCTCTCAACAGCAAATGTAGCAACTACTTCTCCCTTCTTCCGCTTCCAGGTCACATACCCAGAGACGCTCTAGTCCACGATTGACCTCATGGACTCCGTTATGCTTTTCCCCTGTTTCCCCAAATACCAAGACTCAAACAGAAAACAAAATCGTTGGGTTGCAGAATGATCCTCATTGCCCCTTATTGGCTTCGACAGATATGGTTTCCGTTCTTGCACCCCTACCTTGTCGATCAGCCCTGGATTCTGGACCCGATTCCAGATCTTCTGATTCCTCAATCAGGCGGGTTGCATCATTCCCTCCAAACACTCCAGCTTATAGCTTGGTTACTCCTCTTCCAACTTTAGCCAGGCTTCCCGGTATTTTCCCAGCAGTCCGTGATATTATCATTTCCTCACATAAGTCTACTACGAGAAAAACGTATGCTAGTAAATGGAAACAGTTTTCTTACTGGGCAGAGTCTAGAAATGTGGATCCTTTCTCAGCCCCTGTTCATGAAATTCTTGAATTTCTAGCACAACTTTTTCAGTCTGGTGCCGCTTCCGCTACTATTAGAGTACAGTTAGCGGCCATTTCAAATTTTCATATCAGATTGTTGAATTCTAACATCATGTCTCATAAGCTCTGTAAGGCTTTTTTGAGAGGAACATCTCTTCTTAGACCTCCAGTGAGAGATCCCCCTCCTCCTTGGTATCTTAATTTAGTCTTAACTTCCTTAATTTTGCCTCCTTTTGAACCGGTAGCAACATGTTCCCTTAAGTTTCTGTCTTGGAAGGCACTTTTTCTGGATGTTATCACTTCAGCTAGGCGTGTCTCAGAACTTCAAGTACTATGTGTTTGTCCTTTTTACCTGGTGTTTCACAAGGACAGAGTTTCTCTGAGGACCAATCCATCCTTTCTTCCTAAAGTCTGCTCAGAGAACAATTTAAATCTATCCATAGATCTCCCAGTGTTCTTTCCCAGTCACAGCAACAAGGCAGAATACAAGCTCTACCAACTGGATGTTCACAGACGATTGCGTTTTTACCTTCATAGAACTAAAGAGCTAAGAAAGTCAGACCAGTTAATGTCTCTCTTATGCCTTCAACAAACAAGGCCTCCCAGTTTCCAAGGTGACCTTATCCAGATGGTTATCTAATACTGTTACCTTTATTTACCAGTTACGGAATAGAGAGTTACCAGCTAAACCAAAAGGTCATTCTACCAGGGCATTAGCCACCTCCATAGATTTTCAGTCTAGGTTGCCCATAGATTCAGTCTGTGCAGGTGACACTTGGGCAAACCCTCATACCTTTATCTCTCATTACAAGGTGGATATGGTCGCCCGGAGCAGAGCTGACTTTGGTTCCACTGTTCTGAAGAGTCTGTTCCAATGAGCCACCCAGGATGTTAGGTGCTAGGGATGCTGTCCCAAACAGCAAGAACGAAGGCGAGATAGACAACTTAACATAAAGAAATTATGTACCTACCATAACATTCCATGTTAGTTGTCTTCATCTCGCCTTCCTTCTTGCGTCCCTCCCTCCTTCCCCTGTCCTATTGGACTGAGAGGAGTTATTGTTTTCACTGGCTGAGTATTTTTTTCCTTATTGTTCTTCTGGCCAGGTTTTTTGTAACCTATTTTATAATTAGATGTATTGAACAACCAGATGTTAAGTTGTCAATCTCGCCTTCATTCTTGCTGGATGGGTTCGGAGCCGATCCTCGGCTCCGACTCAGCACTTTCTTAGCTTGAGAACTCCTTTTACCAGCTCGAGGCAACCCTATATCCCATGATGCAAGGCGGGACTACCTCAGATCTCGTTTGCCGCTTAGCGAAAGAGGTCTCCTTTTTGCCAGCTGAGGTAAGTTGAATTTCAAAAAGCTTAGTCAGGGTTTTATATCTCCCTTTTTTATAGTGTGTAGTATTTCTACAGCCCACCCTATTTCCCCATATAGTTAAAAACTTTTTGTTTTTATAAAAAGCTAAAGTTTTAAAAGAAATTTTCAGTTAGGCCTAGGCCCCCTTTCTTAATCCCTTCCTGTGTGTCTGTGTTTGTTGGGATTATTTGTGTGATTGTTTGGGGGGTGTGTGTGTGAGTTTTATTTCTTTGGACTATGTCTAAGGAAGGCAAGGTCTCAGGCTTCAAGAAGTGTGACTCGTGCTGTCAGAAAATGTCTCTGACAGACGGTCACACTTCTTGTGTGTACTGCCTGGGGCCTTTGCACCTGCAGGACTCCTGTGCTTTGTGTCACTCTTTTAGCCAGAGAGTCCTGCAGGAAAGGAGGAATAAATTGATCCTCCGTGGCTTACTAAAGCCAGAAGGTTCTCCCACTAAAACTGGGTCTTCTAAACCTTCTAAGCCTCCGAAGGTTCAGGCTACAGCTTCCAAGCCTTCTCCGGTGGCTCCGACTCCTTCGGAGTCGAGATCGGCTCCGGCTGGAGCCGATCTTTCTTCTTCTAGTATAGTAGTGTCGGTTCCGACAGCCAATCTACTGTTGCCTTGTCGGCCCGCTGGAGCCGACATATTATCTAGCATCGAGCCGAAGCCTTCGGCTCCATCTGGGACTCAGGGACGCCGGCTCCGATGACTTCGCCCAAGAAGAGATCTCGGTCCCTTCGCTGGAGAGTATCCATTCGCCCGGGTCTCCTCTTTTGTCGGAGCGGAGTCATCGGAGCCGATCTTCGAGATCTTCCAGGCTGTCTGACCACGATTTAGAGAGGGTGGTAAGCAGGCTGTTGAAGTCGCAGGCACTAGCCCAAATGCTCCATAGCCCGTCTCAGCAGACTTCGGCTATTGCTTTACCCCTTGAACTTCCTCCTCCGACTCCCCTCCAGAGTTCGGTGCCGGAGTTTCTCGGGACAGCGACCGTGTTGGCGCCGGAACCGATACATCCCTCTTCGGCTCCGTCGGCTTCGGCTCCGATCTCTTCCATGAGACCTTCCTTGGAGGGATCCGGTCGTTGAGTTTCCCTTGTCGGCTCCGAGGGGGCTAGTGGCATCGGACCCTTGTCCGACCCCGCTCTCCCTCTCGGGGCTTCAGCTTTGGTAAGCTCGGCACCGACATCCGCCTCGGAGCCTTCCCTCTCAGTGGAGCCGGGAATTCCTATTTCCTCGGAACGGGAATATTCCGGCCTCCCGGGGAGGGGAGCCTTTGAGATGATGAGGAGTGTCCTGGCACCTGAGCCAGGTCAACGGTCCATCCCTTTAGCTCCTCCCTCTTCGGTGCCTGTAGACGCCTCTTGCCAGCCTCTTGCTCCCAGGCCCAGGGATCCATCGCCCCAGGTTTCCCCATTGGGAATATCTTCCTCTTCCGAGGTTTCTCCTGATCCTGCAGGGGAACCTCCTCGGAAGAGGACGTGTAAGAGGAAACACACAGACTCCCCTGAGTCTACTACATCTGATACCGACTTAGATGAGTCGGAGGATTCCCCCTCGGTCCCCCTCTGAGGATGTCTCTTTTTCAGACATCCTTGAGCTCCTCAAACAGAGGGGGAATTGGCCCTCCATTGACCCCTCCGAGAATGAGTCGGTATACCTGGAGGCTTTTGGATCCCGACCCTCCACCTCCTGGGTGTCTCCGCCTTTCGACCCACTTATGCAGGTAGTGGCTCGGAAGCGGGCAGCTCCAGATTCTGTGGAACCGGTTCCCAGGAAACCATCCAAGTTTATCACGGCCCCTGCAGACAAGCAGTTTCTTTCCAAGGGCTGCCTCTGTGGATGCTATGGTGGTGGCGGCGGCCACCAAGAAGGAACTTGCGGATCCTTCAGTACCTGTCCATCCTCCTAACAAAGATTCTAGGACCATGGACAGGTATGGAAAGCGGATGTTTTCTTCAGCGACCTTTGCTATGCGCTCGCTGAACTACCTTTGTCACTTCACCAGGCTTCAAAGAGATATTCTCAAGGAACTAGGTGAAGCGGTCCAGGATCCTTCTGCTGCTGGGGCTCAAGAAAAGATTGCCTCACAGCTAGCAATCCTGAATTCCTTAACCAAGTCCTCCATGCGGCTCATATCCTATGCAGCCGATGGAGCGAGCAGGGCCGCAGGCACAGGAGTGGCTCTTAGACGTCAAGCCTGGATGCGGCTTTGTAATTTTGCGGACCCCTTTAAGGCGTCTTTCACCAACACCCCCTTTGACGGTTCGGCTTTGTTCGGACCTCAGGTGAAGGAAACATTGACCAGGTGTGAGCAGGACGGCAAAACTCTTTCTGCCGTTGGGAGTCCATTTTTCCACCCCTTCTAGCCCCTACCCCAAGGGTCAGAAGGGAGGAAAGATGTGGTTCCGCAAAGCCCAAGGAGCAGCGCCGGACACACGTGGCAGTTTACCCCAGAGGCAGAGGGGTAACACACAAACGCTGCCCTAGGGGCAGAGGGGGTCTTCAGAACCAGGGCAACAGGGAGTCTCTTCCTGAGAAGCCCTTTCAGCATCCCTGAGGTGTTGCCCGACTGTCCACCCTTGGAGGCAGTCGAGGGAAGGATTTCACTGTACCCAGTAGCCTGGCACTCCCTTTCACAAGATATGTGGGTACAGTCGATAATATCCGAGGGTTACAAAATCCCCTTTGAAAGGTATCCCGTACCTCATCAATCCCTTCCAGACATCTCACCCGGTCAAAGGGATTTGGCAGAACAGGAGGTTACAAAGCTCCTACAAAAAAGAGCCATTCAGACTGTTCCAGCAGACCAAGTAGGATCCGGCGTCTACTCCAGATTTTTTTTGGTCCCCAAAAGGACGGGAGATTGGAGACCTATACTAGACCTAAGCAATCTAAACAGATTTGTCAAAAAGGCAAGATTCCGGATGGTCACGCTTCAGTCCATTTTACCCTTTCTGGGCAAGGACAACTGGATGTGCTCGATAGACCTTCAGGACGCGTACTATCACATAAAGATACACAGACGCTCCAGGAGGTTTCTCCGCCGCCAGGGACCAGTCATTATCAGTTCAGAGCCCTGCCCTTTGGCCTCACTTCAGCCCCCAAAGTGTTTACCAAATGCATGGCAGTGGTCGCAGCTCACCTGAGATGTCAGGGATTCCAGGTGTTTCCTTATTTGGACGACTGGCTCCTCTCCGCCACCACCAGGCATCAGCTTCTTCAGACCAGAGACTACACTCTGCAACTTTGCAAAAGTTTGGGAATTTCAGTGAATTTCGAAAAATCTTCTCTGCGGCCTTGCCAATCTATCACCTTTATAGGCGCAGAATTAAACACCGTCAAGTTGTCAGCCAGACTAACAAATCAGAGAATTCTGGACATCCAAAAATTTGTTCGAATATTATTGCAGAGCAGCAAAGTCAAAGCCAGATTGATTCTAAAAGTTCTAGGTCTTATGGCTGCGGCCATTGTTCTTCTACCACTGGCTCGCTTCCACATGCGTCTACTACAGTGGATGTTATTCACACAGTCTTCCAATGAAACACGAAATCTGAGTCACACAATCTTGCAGAGCTCATCTGAACTGGTGGATATCTTCCCCTCTCCTTCACCAGGGCCGACCATTTGTTCCCCTCCTCCGCTTGCCACAGTCACTACGGATGCCTCTCTGATCGGGTGGGGGGGCATTATCATGGCAGGATGGTCCACGGGACGTGGCAACCCATAGAATACCATCTGCACATAAATGTCCTGGAGATGAAAGCGGTGCTTTTAACGTTGCAAGCCCTCAACGACTTTCTTCCCTCGGGGACTATTGCAGTGCAAACGGACAACATGTCCGTGGTCTGGTACATCAACAAGCAGGGCGGGACCAGGTCCTATCCTTTGTGTCGAGAAGCTCTCAGACTTTGGCAATGGGCAATCTCCTCTCATCAGTTTCTGATAGCAACGCACATCCCCGGCAGGTCCAACCTCTTGGCGGACAGGCTGAGCAGAGCCATTCTCATGCCTCACGAGTGGTCTCTCAATCAATCTATTGTGGACCAGATTTTTCTGAAGTGGGGCACACCTTGTTGCGATCTTTTTGCTACTCCCCAAAACAACAAGTGCCCCGACTTCTTCACCCTTTTTCCCCTACCAGGCCAACCCCTGAGAGTCTCTCTAACCCAGGATTGGCCCCGGGGACTTCTTTACGCCTTTCCTCCCTTTCCCTTGATTCCACAATTCATTCAGAAAGCCACCGTTTTGAGGGCCAAGTTGATTCTCATTGCCCCTTACTGGCCTCGACAAGTTTGGTTCCCGACTCTGCATCGTCACCTCCTGGTGCGACCTTGGCATCTGGACCCAGTTCCAGATCTTTTGATCCACCAGTCGGGTCAACAGCACCGGGCCATTCATTCTCTCAACCTCACTGCTTGGTTGCTCCACTTCCTTCCCTAGCCAGGCTTCCTATGATCTCTGATCCTGTCAGAGATATTTTAGTAGCTTCTTTGAAGTCGTCCACCAGAACCGTGTATGCTAGCAAGTGGCGACGTTTTTCCCTTTGGGCAATCTCCAGGCACATTGATCCTTTTACTGCTCCTGTGCATTCTGTTTTAGATTTCCTGGCTGAAGTTTTCCAGTCAGGATCTTCTTCTTCAACAGTCAAAGTTCAACTGGCGGCTATCTCCAAATATCATGTTGGCTTACAAGATCATAACATTGTCACATAGGCTATGCAAAGCCTTTCTGAGAGGAGTTTTTCTTCTGAAGCCGCCAATAAAACATCCTCCTTCACAATGGGATCTGAATTTAATGTTAGCATCCTTGATTTTACCACCCTTCGAACCGTCTGCCTCATGTTCCTTGAAGTTATTGACCTGGAAAACTATATTCTTACTGGCTGTCACTTCAGCAAGAAGGGTTTCCGAAATTCAAGCTCTCTGCATCCGTTCCCCTTACTTGGTTTTTCACAAGGACAGGGTATCCTTAAGAACGAACCCTTCTTTCTTCCCAAAGTTGTTTCTCAAACTAATATTAATCAATCCATCGATCTACCAATTTTTTTCCCAGATTATTCTGACAGAGCTGAACAAAAGCTACATTTTTTGGATGTCCATCGTCAGCTCAGGTACTATTTGCATAGAACTAAACAATTCAGGAAATCGGACCAATTATTTGTCTCCTATGCAGAAAACAGGAAAGGTCTCCCAGTTTCTAAAGTGACCTTATCCAGATGGTTGTCTTCCACAATTTCTTATGTTTATTCGCTTAGAGGCAAGCAACTACCTTCTAAACCGAAAGCACACTCAACCAGGAGTCTATCCACTTCTTCAGCCTTTCAGGATTAACTACCCATTGATACCATTTGTGCAGCAGCTACTTGGGCCACTCCTCATACCTTTGTCTCTCATTACAAATTAGATTTGGCCTCCAGAGACAGAGACAGTTTTGGTTCCACAGTTCTCAAGAGTCTGTTCCATTGAGCCACCCGGGATACAGGTGCTAGGGACGCGGTCCCATCCAGCCAGAATGAAGGCGAGATTGACAACTTAACATTTAGAAGTTATGTACCTACCATAACGTTCCATGTTAGTTGTCTTCTCTCGCCTTCTTTCTTGCATCCCTCCCTCCTTCCCCCTAGCCTGGACAGATCTTGAAGAGTTTCCTCTTCTCAGGTTGTTCCCTCCTGAGTCTTCATTAGAAGTATCCTTTGTTAGGAATTGTTGTTTTCCTAGTTCTACTAGGTTTCTCCTTAGCAGGGTATGTTATCTACCAAACGAGATCTGAGGTAGTCCCGCCTTGCATCATGGGATATAGGGTTGCCTCGAGCTGGTAAAAGGAGTTCTCAAGCTAAGAAAGTGCCGAGTCGGAGCCGAGGATCGGCTCCGAACCCATCCAGCAAGAAAGAAGGCGAGAGAAGACAACTAACATGGAACGTTATGGTAGGTACATAACTTCTAATTTTTAGATAACTGGCTTTCTCAACTTATGTCTGGAATTAGCTACTACAAATGAGATCTGGGTAGCTTTCGCTAGGCATCATGGGATAAGGGGTAGCCTCAAGCCAGTAAACAGCTCTCGAGCTATTGAAGATGGCTGAGTCTGAGCCGAGGATCGGCTCCGATCCCAAACAGCAAGAAGGAAGGCGAGATGAAGACAACTAACATGGAACGTTATGGTAGGTACATCATTTCTTTTTCATTCCTTACTGATGGGTTATCAGTTCTGTCCTTGGAACAGAGCTGGCCAAATATCAAGCTTGTGTCAGCCAAAAACTCTTGAGCCAAGGTCCTACCCAGAATGCTCTGCTCCCTGTTACCTCAGATCTCATTTGCTGCATTGCTGTACAGCTGTGTCAAGCCACCTTCTTCAGCTAAGTGTCTAATATTTTGAAAGTTTTATACATCTTTTCTACTTTAAAGTTTTTCAAACAGTTTCTGATAATATTTTCCTATCCTATTGTGTACTTAAAACTCTCTCCCTTTAGTCTATTTCCCTTTATTACCCTTTTCTTACCTGTGAGGTAATTCTTCATTACCATTGTTGGTAATCCTCCCTTCTGTCTTCTTACCCTTTTGGGTAGCCTTTCCTCTTCTTTTTGGTACTGTTCTTCTTCACATCATTATGTCAGATAAAAAAAATAGCGTTGGCTTTAAGCAGTGCAAGGATTGCGGCCGTAAGTTACCGCTTTCTGATGACCATAACTTATGTGTCTACTGTCTGAATGTCTCCCACCTTACTGTGGATCCCCTGTGTGGGATTTGTATAAATTGTTTGACCAGGACTCTTAACGAGAGAAAGAATAAATTAATATTGTAAGGTCTTCTCAAATCTCCTTTCTGTGAGGCTATTTCTGGGTTGGAAGGCTCACCTCCTCCTGTTAAACCCTGTAAGAGGCGTTCTTCCTCTTTCTCATCGAGGTCACTCCCTTCTTCTCCCTCTGGAGATTGTAGGGAGTCTACTCATAAGAAGGTGAAATTGATTACTACTTCGGTGCTGCCACCTGTGACCCTGTTGGCTCTAGGCTCGGCACCGCCCCAACTGATTCGGGCTCCAGTCATGTCTTCCTTATCGACACCAGCACCGGAGTTCCAGGTGCAGACTGTTACGGCTCCGACAGTTCCATCGCAGCCCTTACCGGCACCATCCATGCAGGTACAGTCCCGTTCAGCACCGTTGGTACAATCCCCTTTGGCTCCGAGTATGACGGTACTGTCCTCCATGGTGCAGACACTTTCGGCACCAACATGATGTTCATCGTGTTTCACTGTTGCAGTCATTACACTTGGGGTTATCCTGCTGGCAGGCTACCCGCAGTCGGCCAGAGTTCCAAAGTCTAGGTCCGGTGTCGGTTGTTGTCGCTTCTTCCCTGACGTCAGTGCGCCAGGGGTATAAAAGATGCAACCGACACCATTTTCTTCAGTCTTTCTTGCCGCGCGGTGCCCGAAGCAAAAGCAGTTCGCAAGTGCTGGTCGGCCGACTCCTGAGATTTTCAAAATCGAGTTTCAGAACCGAAATCTTCAATAAAGCTAAGTACTCCGTTGGGGAAACTTTTTCTTGCTCCAAACCGATGTCAGTAAAAGTTAACAATTGTATTTCTTGTGGGAAGCAAATACCTCATAAGGACTTTCACTCGTACTGTATTCCTTGCCTAGGCCCTGACCACGATGTTACTAGTTGTCGGTTTTGTGCTAGAGTCAACAAATGCACTATTAAGTGTTGGTTTCATTTTGCTTTACATTACTTTGGCTGAAGGTTTAACTACATAATGCCGTCGGAACAACCGACAACCGGAATTCATAAAAAATGGAAAGACAAAGAAAAGGACAGGCATCCGAGGTCCAAAACCGATGACGAAGCCTCTTCTAGACCAGTCGCCGGTTCTCAGTGAGGCGCTTTCGCAGCCCCTGACACCCGCTACCTCAGAGCCACAGGCCGTATCTGACACCCATGTGGAGACACCTAGGCCTGTGGAAACTATTCCCTCAGATGAGTCCGGAGCCGCTGAGCAGGCATCGGCTTCTGAGGGTGTTTTCAGACCTTCACAGCTTACTATTAAGTCCACTGTAGCAGCCAAGGCAAAGTTAGAAACACCATTAAAGACAAAGAAACAAGTACAGCATTCTCCTGGACAGTCATCCATGCCAAAGAAACAGATGCTTAAAATGGCCGAAGACCTAATTACTTTGATCAGGGGTTCCCATCTCCCTCCTGACAAAAGGTCTAGGCAAGACACTGACTATGATTCCTCTGACCAGGTTTCTATTTCTTCTGATTCCTTTTCAGATCAGGAGTATTCTCTCCCTCCCTATGGGGACTCTGATGCAGAAGAATCTATACCTTCAGCCTCTCCGCCTGAGGATTATTCTTTTGGGGAAACCCTGCACACCATGAGGGAGCATTTCCATTGGGAGAGCCAGGATTACTCAGAATCCAAGAAAAGGCTCAGAGATTTTCTTTTATTGCCTCAGCACAGGCCCCTGGCTATCCCCCCATGTGATTGATACTGTTGATGATGTTTTCTCTGATTCCAGTCTGTCTCCTGATTCTTTACCTCCTGCACCAGTCAAGCCAGACAGGTACTTACAGGGTCCCTGACTCTCATAAATTTCTTTACAAAAACCCTGCTGCGGACCCAGAAACTATTTCTCAGGGTCCCAAAGGGGTTAAGGCTTCTACTGCTAAAAACCCTGTCCCCTCTGATAGGGATTCCAGAGCTTTGGATAGATGGGGAAAAAAGTTTACACTTCTGCTACTTTAGCTGTAAGGGCTTTAAACTGCCAGTTTCACATGCTTAAATATCAACAGTACCTCATGTCTTTGTTAAAACAGAAAATGCTTACAAACTCAAAGTCCTGACAGTAAGGAAATGCAGGATTTATTGCATGCAGCTGAACAAGTGGGAAAGCATACTCTGCAATGTGGTTTTTGATCCATTACAGGCTTCTTGTAGAGCCGCAGTTATAGGCTCTGTCATTTGAAGGCATGCTTGGTTGAAAGAACAAAGTTTGCCTAAACATGTTAAAGTAAAGTTATTGGATGCTCCACTACAGCACAATACTTCATTTGGTGTTAAGGCAGAAGAGATGTTAAAGAAAATGGAGGATAAAGCAAAATCAATGCAGACAGTAAAGGATTTCTTACAGCTTTAACCACCTAGGTTTAGCAGAAACTGGCCTTCAAAAAATTGGTCCTTTCTGGTGTCAGACAGGCCACAAAGAGGCAGATACAGACACCCAAGAGGCAGACCTCAGTCCCAAGGCTTCTACAGACCTAAACAATGGGGTGCTTCAGCCCCCAAAGGAGGAGAAGTCATATCACAACCTTATAGGAAACGGTCCCAATGACTTCCCTCTACAAATGCCAAGCACTTACCTTTTGACAGCACCCCTAGGGGGAAAGCTAGCACTTTTCTCACAAAATTGGCACTTAATCACCCAGGACAAATGGGTACTGAATATTGTTTCTCAGGGTTACAGGCTCCACTTTCACACCCTTCCAAAATCAAAAGGTATGCCGGATCTGCCACAAAACCAATGGACAGAGGCACAAAAACAAATTGCTGGTGTCATGGACATGGGAGCTATTCAAAGAGTACCACAGCAAGAACAGGGACAAGAATTTTACTCAAGACTTTTCCTAGTACCCAGAAAGGACAAAGCCTGGAGACCAATACTGGACTTGTCAGTCCTAAATACTTTCCTGGATGTTCCAAAATTCAGAATGTTAACACTGCAGCAACTTCTACCCATGCTGGGCAAGAAGGCTTGGCTAGTTACTTTGGACCTCAAGGAGACATACCTGCATGTCCCTATCAGACAGTCTTGCAGAAGATACCTCAGATTCATAGCTGGCTCAATGCATTACCAATTCTCTGCACTGCCCTTTGGCTTATCTACTGCGCCAAGGGTCTTCAAAATGCCTGGCACCAGTAATTCCATTTTGCAGACAAAGAGGAATTCAAATATATCCCTACTTGGACGACTGCCTTATTCAAGCAGAGAGCAAGGACATTCTAAAAAATCTGGCGTTTGTAAAAAGATTACTAATTTGCCTAGGGTACACAGTAAACGAAAAGAAATCAAAACTAGTGCCCTCTCAAGCGATAATATTCCTGGGTGCAAGCTTAAATACAACTGCCCAGATGGCTTATCTCACGCAAGACAAGCAAAGGCATCTGACTCAATACTTTCAAATGATGGCAACAAAGACCCAGCTCCCCGCAAGAAAAATTCTGCAGGCCCTGGGCTTCATGGTGTCCTGCATTCTACTAATTCCATATGCAAGACTGCATATGAGGAAACTACAGTGGCACCTCTCTCTAAAGCTGTTATGGATGTCATTTTAGAAGCCAGGAGGCCCAGCACTAGGAAATCTTGTGCAGAAAAATGGAAGAGATTATGTGGTTGGAACCAGGCACAAGGGCTCGAACCACTTGTTCCAAATATACCTCAGATTTTACAATACCTAACTGAGATGCTGGACAAAGGCCTATCCTTCTCATCTATTAAGATCCATGCCTCTGCCATTTCAGCTCATTACAAAACGGAACCTCCTATTTTTTCACATCCAGTACTAAGACAGTACCTCAGAGGGGCAAAAAACATAAGACCCCCAAGGAGAGCACCAATACCTACTTGTGATCTCAATTTTGTTTTAGAAAAGCTCACACTGCCTCCTTTTGAACCAGCCAGCACAGCAGATATAAAATTCTTATCATGGAAAACTGCTCTGCTCGTAGCAATAACTTCAGCAAGTAGAGTTTCAGAGTTACATGCATTAATGGCAGTGGAACCTTTCATAATTTTTCACCAGGACAGGGTCTCTCTAAGGACAAACCCAACATTCATGCGAAAGATGGTTTCCAATATGGCTCTTAACCAAACCATTCATTTGCCAACTTTCTATCCAAATCCCCAGAATAAAGGGGAGAGACTTCTGCACTCTTTGGACATAGACAGCTACGATTCTACTTGGACAAAACAAAAGCTTTCAAAAAACTGAGCAACTGTTTGTAGCCTATGCTGCAGGATCACAAGGAAAGCCTATCACAAAGCAGACAATTTCAAAATGGATAGGACACTGCATTCGCTTTTGTTATGCACAACATGGCAAATCAGTACCGAAGGGCATTAGGCCACATTCTACCAGAGCAGCAGCCTCTTCAGCAGCCTTTCTCAGAGGAGTACCAACCAAAGACATTTTAGACGCTGCTACCTGGAGTTCAGTGCACACTTTCACCAAGCACTACCACTTACCTCTCTACTCTAAATCCAAAGCAGGCTTTGCCACTCCAGTTCTCCAGGGCCTGGTAGCCTCTCCTAATCCTATTTAGGCCCAGCCACCCAACCTCAGCTTTGGGATTCAACCCAAGTGTAATGACTGCAACAGTGAAACACGATGAACATAGTACAGTTGTGTACCTACCATAAATGTAGATGTTCGAGTGTATTCACTGTTGCAGTCCAGGTTACCCACCCACCATCTCCCTTTTCATTGCTGGGGCTTTTCTGTACTTCTCAACTCTATACAACCTATGTGGTGTATTTGCTTGTAGATGAAGGAAATGTTTATTTTAGTACATGCATGCTTTTTGGCATAATTTTTTCAGCCTTCCTATCTGGGGGCACCTGACATCTGGGGCAAGAAAAACTGAAGAAAATGGCATCAGTTGCATCTTTTATACCCCTGGTGCACTGACGTCAGGGAAGAAGCGACAACAACCGATGCCGGACCTAGACTTTGGAACTCTGGCTGACTGCGGGTAGCCTGCCAGCAGGATAACCCCAAGTGCAATGATTGCAACAGTGAATACACTCAAACATCTACATTTATGGTAGGTACACAACTGTACTTTCCTCAGTGCAGTCCTTTTCGGCACCATCCTCGTTACCGGTGCAGACACTTTCCTCGATGGTACCCTACCCATTATGGGCAGACATTTGCCTTTACAGTGCAGACACCTTCAACTTCTATGGTGCTGACGTCGTCGGCACAGAATATTTCACACATGTTTTTTTCGGTGCAGACATCCTCTGTTCTGGGCTCTGCACCTCTCGAATTAGCAAGGACCCAAGTACTCTCCTTCCTTGTATCCATTCGTTGGTAGCCAGTATAGTCCTTTTCTAGAAAGGCCAGAATCGCCATCAGCTCTCTCTATGAGGTCAGCCAGGAGTCTCTTTGAGCAAGATGTGTTGCGGCTTGTTGACCAGTTGCTTGTGGTAGAGGTCTCTCTCACCCGTTAAAGTCCACAGTCCTTCCTTCAGGTGAATGTATATCTCCTCAAACTACAATGTGCACTCCTCCTTCGACTTCCACCCAAGTATCGAAGCCTATTACTCCGACAGCAGCTTCCTTTCCTCTGACTCTAATAGTGAATCTCACTTTGGAACCGGAGGCGTCCTTGTGGCCCTCAGTGCACTGGGCATCAGGCTCTTCTCAGGCCATTGGCTGTGCCGTGGAGGAGGGCATTCCAGATTGTACGCTGATTTTTTTCTATTGCGCCCTCCAGGAATCCTCCCTCTCACTGTTCACAGTCCTCTTGGGACTCCTGGTCTGGGGATCGGCTCGTCGGGGCGTGGAGTGACCCTGGGTCTGAGGTTGTCGTGCTCTCTTCCGGGCTCCCATCCATCCTTGGGTGGGCCGGCCTTCCAGGCCATGGAGAGGGAGCTTGCCTCCGCTGGCAAACCCCACATGTCGGAGTCCTCTCCCCCCTCTGTGCCGCATCTCTCACAAGCCTCAACCACCGGGCACAAGGGCCTCAGGTTTCTCCTCCTCAGGAGACCCCCTCTTTGCAGTCTTCCCCAGAACCTTCCATATAGGCAGTACCTCACAAAGTGTCATGCAAGCGGAAACAGATCGACTCCCCTGAGGAGTCCTTGACTGAAGATATGGATTTTGATGATGGGGAAGGGTCCCCATGGTCACCATCTGATGAGCTGTCCTTTTGTGACATCCTAGAGATCCTTGGTCAGAGGTGTGACTGGAAGTCCTCTAATACTTCCTCTGAGGAATCTGTATTCCTGCAGGCCTTTCGTGCCCGGCCCCCTACCTGCTTGGTCAACCCGCCGGCCGATGAGCATCTCCAGCTCATCATACAGCTCGCATGGAAGGCTCCTGAGACCCTGGAAGCAATACCATGGAGACTGGATAAAATATTATCGCCCCCAGATGAGCATCTACATTGGTCATGAGGTCTTCCAGTAGATGTTGTGGTGGCGGTGGCTGCAACTAAGAAGGATTTGGCAGAAGAGAGCCAAACTGTTCATCCACCCAACAAGGAGTCCCGAGCGATAGACAGACTAGGGGAAAGCATGTGTTTGCTTCATCAACCTTTGCCGTAAGGTCTTTGAACAATTTGGCACACTTTACCAGGCTTTAGAGGGATGTTATCAACCAACTCTCTGAAACCCTGGCAGGAGCTGTTTCTGACTAGGTCCATGACAACGTGACTTCTCAGCCATCCTAGAGTCCATTTCCAATTCTTCCATGCGTCTTATTTCTCATGCAACGGAAGGAGGGCTAGAACTGCAGGCACGGGAATAGTCACCAGACAACATGACTGGATGCGCCTTTGCGACTTTATGGACTCCTTTAAGGCTTCCTTCATGAACGCCCTCATCGAGGCCACGTCTTTGTTTGGCCCTAAAGTGAAAGATGCACTGGCAAGGTGCGGACAAGATGGCAAGACCCTATCTGCCATAGGTGTCAGAAACTTCACTCCTCAAAGTATCTACTCCAGAAGTCAGAGGAGCGGGAAGATGTGGCACAGGATATCACAGGGTTCTTTTTATGATGCACGTGCCGAGTTCTCCCCTAGAGGCAGAGGGGAAAACTCCAATGGAAGATGCCCCTTTCGGGGCAGAGGAGGTCTGTGAAACCAGGGTTCCAGAGATTCGTTCTCTGACCAGCACTATGAAGCGTTGCCCGACTGCTCACCTCTGGAAGTGGTCGGGGGTCATTTTTCCTTGTACTCCGCTGCCTGGTGAAATATAAACACAGACTGTTGGGTACAACAGATAATATCCAGAGGGTATCACATCCCCTTCCTTCTTTGTCCAGTCTCATGCAGAGTATTACCCGACGTTCCACACAGTCAAATGGAAGAAGCAGCACACGAAATACAAAAGTTGCTACAAAAAAGAGTCATCCAAATGGTCCTCCCAGACCAGATAGGATCCGGTTTTTACTCAAGATTCTTTTTAGTGCCAAAAAAGACAGGGGACTGAAGACCAATTTTGGATCTCAGCACACTGAACAAATTTGTAAAAACAGAGAAATTCCAGATGGTCATGGTTCAGTCTATCCTTCCTCTCCTGGAAGAAGACAATTGGATGTGCTCTGTAGGTCTTAAAGATGCGTATTACCACATAAAAATGGACAAATGCTCAAGAAGATGCCTCCACTTCTACATAGGAGCCAGTCACTACCAATTTCGAACTCTGCCCTTCGGTGTCTCTACAGCCCCCAAAGTGTTCACCAAATGTATGGCAGTGGTTATCACTCACTTGCGACTTCAAGGATTCCAGGCATTTCCATATCTAGACGACTGGCTCCTCACCTCCCTCACCAAGTGTCTACTGGAAGAAGCCCTGCTCTACACTGTCCTCACAACACAAAGCCTGGGAGTCACTATAAACTGGGAGAAGTCCAACACAACCCCAGCTCAGTCTTTGGAATTTATAGGGGTACTGTTGGACACGAGAAATTACACAGCATCTCTTCCGGACCACAGGCTTCAAAGAATAAGGCAAACAGGTTCAGCCACTGCTCTGTCACCACAAATCTCCCGCTCGATCTATACTGTAACTCTTGGGGTCAGTGGCAGCCTCGATCACCATTGATGTTCTTCGTGTTTCACTGTTGCAGTCATCACATTTGGGTTATCTGCCTGCAGGTAGCCCTCAGCCGGCCTGAATACCAGAGTCTTGGGATTTCTGCGTCTGATGCTGTCGCTTCTTCCATGACATCAGGTCGTCATGGGTATAAAACATGCAGCCGATGCCATTACACCAGTCTTTCTTGCTGTGTGGTGCCCGAAGCAGAAGCATTTCGCAAGTGCGGTTTGGCCGACTCCTGACATTTTCGTTTTCAAGTTTCAGACCTGAAGTCGTCAAAAAGATAAGTACCCCGTTGGGGATCCTTTTATCTTGCTCTAACCGATGTCAGCAAAAATTAATAATTGTCTTGCCTGTGGAAACCAAACACCTCATAGAGATTTTCATTCTTACTGCGTCACTTGTTTAGGCCCAGACCACAATGTCCCTTGATGTTGGTTTTGTGCCTTTTTTAATGCCTGAACTATTCGTCATCAGACTATTTTTGTAGCTAAATACTTTAGTTTTCGATCTGCATACTCCAAAATGGCTTCGTTAAGCCATCCGACTACCAATATTCCGAAAAAACGCAAGGATAAAGACAGACTGCATAGGTCCAAAACTGCCAACGATGCTTCCATTAAGCTAGCCGCCAGTCTGCCGGTACTCAGTGAGGCACTTTCGTAGCCCCTGATACCCGCTTCTGCAGATTCGCAGGCCTCTACTGAGACCCATTCGGAGTCCGGTATGCCACGAGATGCTTCTTCGACTATGGAACCTGCAGATGTCTCTACATTGGATGGGTCCGGAGCCGCTGTGTGGGTACCGGCTTCTGAGGGTGTATTCAGGCCTACCGATTTTCATATTAAAGCGACAACTTTGTTTCAAGTTAAAAATACTGAATTCCTCAGGCCTAAAGCTCACACTACACATAGAAAACTGACAAGAGCGCATTCGCAGGGCCACATGCCTCAAAAACAAATGATTAGAATGGCTGAAGACCTTATTATCTTAATTAGGGGAAGCCAGCCTTCCCCCTCTAAGAGACCTGGAACAGATTTTCCTTCTGATTCTTCTGATCAGGAATCTGATGTCTCTGTTCCTTCTGATTACAGGATTTGCCCCTTTTCACTTATGAGGATTCTGATGCAGAGGATTCCATTCCCTCTGCTTCCCCTCCAGAGGATTTTTCTTTTGGTGAAACCTTGCATACCCTTAAGGAACATTTCCGCTGGGAAAGCCAGGACTGTTCTCAGTCCAAAAAGAGATTTAGGGAATTTTTAAACTTGCCTCCGCACAGGCCTTTAGCTATCCCTCCTGTTCTGGAGATTGCAGATGATGTTTTCTTGGAATCCAGCCTTACCCCAGACACTGTGCCTCCAGCTCCCAGGAAACCTTGACAAATTCCTCTTCAAGAATCCTACTGCGGATCCAGAGACCATTTCCCAAGGATCAAAAAGCATTAAGGCTACTACTGACAAAAATTCTACTCCTTCTGACAGGGATTCTATGGCTTTAGACAGATGGGGTAAGAAGGTATACACCTCTGTTACTCTGGCCAATAGGGCTTTAAATTGCCAGTTTCATATGTTAAAGTATCAACAGCATATTATGGGACTAGTTAAACAGAAAATTATGTTGATTCCTGACTCTGCTGAACACAAAGATTTACAAGAGTTAATGCATTCTGCTGGCCAAGTTGGTAAACATACTTTGCAATGTGGTTTTGATACTTTAGAAGCATCTTGCAGGGCTGCTGTCATTGGGTCTGTACTTAGAAGGCATGCTTGGCTCAAGGAACAAAACTTTCCAGATCATGTTAAAGCTAAATTACTGGATGCACCCTTAAACCAAGGGTGCCTTTTTGGCAACAGAGAAGAAGAAGTCCTCAAAAGGATGGAGGAAAAAGCTAAATCTATGCAAACCGTTAAAGATTTCTTACAAGTACAGCCACCTATATTCAGTAGGGATTGGCCTTCAAAGAACTGGCCCTTTCCAGCCCCTTCCAGGCCTTCTCAGTCCAAACCCAGGAGCAGCAGACCACGAAGACTTCAGTCTCAGGCTATGCACAGATCTAAGCAGTGGGGGGCCCCCACTCCCAATGCAGGGAGTAGTAAGCCACCCCCCTCATGGAAAAATTGCACAATGATTTATCCTTAACTCTTCCAAGCCTTGCTCAACTACTTGCACATCTAGGAGGAAAGCTCGCCCTGCATGTAAAAAACTGGGAATTCATTACCTAAGACAAATGGGTTTTAAACGTAGTTTCCCTAGGATACAGATTCCACTTCCACTCATTCCCTCCCCCAAGTGGATGGCCAGACCCCCCCCCCAAACCAGTGGGGGGAGGCCCAAAAACAAGTGCTCTCTCTCCTCAGCATCAAAGCTATTCAACCTGTCCCAGCAGAACAAAGGGGACAAGGTTTCTATTCAAGACTGTTCCTAGTTCCCAGAAAAGAAAACTCCTGGCGGCCTATCCTGGACCTGTCTAGTCTCAACACCTTTCTGGTCGTCCCAAAATTCAAACTGCTAACTCTTCAACAGCTTCTTCCTATGCTAGCCAAGGATGCCTGGCTGGCTACCCTAGACTGAAAAGAAGCTTACCTGCACATCCCATTAAGCTTCAGGGCAGGCTCCATGTGCTATCAGTTCTCTGCACTTCTTTTGGCTTATCTACTGCACCCAGGGTGTTCACAAAGTGCCTAGCTCCAGTCATTGCATTTTGCAGGCAGAGAAATATTCAGATTTCCCATATTTGGAAGATTGCCCGATTCAGGTGGAGAGTCAGGACTTGCTATTACAGCACCTGGCGTTTGTAAAGAAACTTCTAACTTCTCTGGGGTACACCATCAATGAGAAGAAATTGCACCTATTACCCTGCCAACAGATTGTATTCCTGGGAGCAAGCTTGAACACAACTTCCCAGATGGCATTCCTCCCTCCAGAGAAACAAGTGTATTTGACAACCTACTTCAACCTACTGGCCACAAAAACTTGGCTATCTGCAAGGAAAATCTTGCAAGCTCTGGGGTTAATGGCCTCTTGCATTCCGTTAATTCCATATGCAAGACTGCATACGAGGAAACTTCAGTGGTATGTAAAATGTCTATGGTGTAAACATTCTCAGAACCTGGAAACAATTCCTATCATTCCTTGTCTATGGACAGAGTTCCTTTGGTGGGCAGAGGCCTGCAACCACAACAAGTGACTCTCTTTCACTCTACCCCCTGCCACCCAAACCCTAACAACAGAAGCATCAGACTATGCATAGGAGGCTCACATGGCAGGGCAGTGCATTCAAGGCAAATGCACCTGCATGTCAGTCAAAAAGAAATGTTAGCTGTACAGAATGCTCTGATAGCCTTTAAAGACCTTTTTTGTCCAGGGCAACTGTTGGTAAAGACAGACAACACCACAGTTATGTAATACATAAACAAACAGGGGGGAACCCATTCCTACCCACTCTGCAGACTAGCCATGGCTCTGTGGAACACAGCCTTGAGCAACCAAGTGAACCTACAAGCTCAATTCCTGCAGGCAAACTAAATTCACTGGCAGGCAAGTTAAGCATAAATCTCATGGACCCACACGAATGGAAACTGGAACCCAAAATATTCAAGCTCTTGAGGAACAAATGGGGGATGCCAGAGGTAGATCTGTTTGCCTACCCTCACAACTACCAGTTGAACAAATACTGCACCAGAACTCCCCACAGTCAAGCGTTGGAAGTGGATGCCCTGCCCTTTACCTGAGAAGGCCTCTCAGTTTATGCCTTTCCCCCTCTGCTTCTCCTCTCGAAGGTTCTACTAAAGATCAAACAGGACAAGCCAAGGATAATACTGATTGCAACAGACTGGCCATGCCAGCACTGGTACCCCCTTTTGTGCAGTCATTGACAGTGCTACAACCATGGCACCTGCCTCAGACCCCTTCTCTGCTGTCCCAGCAGGTGGGCCAGATTCTGCACACTCAGCTTCAAACCCTGAACCTTGCAGCCTGGCTAATCCCCTGAGCTCACCTCTAGCAACCCTCAGTAAGCAGATACTGGATGTGATTCTTGAGGCAAGCAGGCCTAGTACTAGAAAATCCTATTCAGAAAAGTGGAAAAGATACCGTTCATGGAGCCAGTCTCAGGGGATGGGCACAACGGTGCCCAGCTCACCTCATATTCTAGATTATTTAACAGAAATGCTCCACAAGGGCCTATATTTCTCTTCAATTAAGATTCATGCCTCAGCCTTATCAGCACATTATAATACTGAGCCTCCCCTCTTCTCTCATCCCCTGATAAAACAATTCTTTAGAGGGGACAAAAATTTAAGACCCCCCCAGGAGAGCTCCCACTCCAGCCTGGGACCTTAACTTTGTGTTGGAAAAACTTACTCTTCCCCCGTTTGAACCAGCTGCTACAGCAGAGTTGAAATTCCTTTCTTGGAAAACAGCTGTACCTCTAGCCATCACTTCCACAAGAAGAGTGTCTGAACTGCAGGCCCTTATGGCAGTGGAACCCTTCATTATCCTCCATGCGGACAGGTTTTCCCTCAGGACTAATCCATCCTTTATGCCCAAGGTGGTGTCTAGTGTGGCTCTAAACCAGTCCATTCATTTGCCTACTTTTTTCCCTAATCCTCAGAATAAAGGGGAAAAGATACTGCATTCTCTGGACGTGCACAGACAGCTTAGATTCTATTTTGGGTAAGGATGAGAAATTGGTCCCATATCAACAGCAAGAACAGAAGAAGGTAGAGAATAAGACAGGGCTTATTACTACTTTTAGTGAACAATCAGCATTTGTAAGAAAATTTTTTTCTAGGGAATGGAACAGTTTTTCCAAAATCTCGGACTTAGAATATATATTTGACAATGAATTAACCCATATTTACCGCAAAGGTAAAAGTATTAAAAATATTTTGGAAGGTGGCTTGAATGCCAACTCCATCAACAATAGCAACAAACCAAAGAAAGGACTATACAAATGTGGAAAATGCAGTTATTGCACACATTTAATTTGTGGAGATACATTGTACCTAAAAGCAAGAAATATGACTTTACATTTAAATACATTTGCCAATTGTGATACTAAAGGAATCATTTATATTGCTATCTGCAAAAAATGTTCCTCTCTCTATGTTGGAAAGAGTGAAAGAAGGCTCAGGCAGAGAATATACGAGCACTTATATGATGTTAGGGTGAAAAATGAAAAAAATGCACTTAGTAAGCATTCAGTAAAATGTGAGACCCCTGGTTATCAATTCTTTATTTTGGAGGTAGTCCCCACCAATCCCAGGGGTGGTATGTGGGAAACATTTATTGAATATAAAGAATTGTATTGGCAACTCTTTCTGGATGCAAATCGGAATTTTGGGCTTAATGACATGGTATCTTTAGCCCCAGTATTAAAACTGAGGGCTGCAAAGCTCTAACATTAATTTAATTGTAATGCATTTTAGTTCATAACTATTGAAAAGGAATCTTTAAAATGTTCTTTCACCACCAACTATTTCTATTAAGAAAAATGTTTTAAGTATTTTTAGATGTATTATTAATTTTAGCCACAAGATGGTGCTATGATTTAATTTCATTCATTCATATATATTTTTTTAGTGAAAAATAGTAATTAGGTTCTAAATGGTTTATTAAAGTGTTTTTAATATGTTTTTAAAATATTTATTGAACAATAGTCTTTGGATGAGTGAAGTTATTGTGAAATTTTAACTTTTTGTATTTTTAACTTTAGTATCTTTAAGGTTTTAATGAAATTTTACGCATTCACACTCATTAACCATTTTACAAAACAACTTGCAATATGATTGGTTAACCTAGCGCTGACAGATTTCAAATGGCATATATAAAAACACTCATTTTACAATATGGCTGTTATTACTGAAGAAGTTGGCGACGAAAACGTTTGTTGAATACGTTGTTGGAGTGTATTTCTTGTATTTTATCAGCGTTTCATTTGGAGTGTTGGTGTGTTACATTTGGTGCTTTTACAATAAAGCATTTTTCATCTTCCGGGATCAGGATTTATTTGTGCTTGGTACAGTGGTGGTTTTACCCTTACAGCTTCGATTCTGTTTGGACAGGACTAAGCCTCTCAAAAAATGTGACCAGCTGCTAGTCAGCTTTGCTGCAGGGGCAGAGGGGAAGGCCATTTCAAAGCAAACCATTTCCAAATGGATAGCACATTGCATCCATTTTTGCTGCAAGCACCATGGAATACCTACCCCACAGGGGATAAGAACTCATTCCACCAGGGCTGCATCTACCTCTGCTGCATTTCTCAGAGGAGTCCCTACCAGGGACATCCTGGAAGCTGCAACCTGGAGCTCTGTACATACTTTCACCAAGCATTACCATTTGCCTATCTTTTCTAAATCCAGAGCTGGATTTGCCACATCAGTCTTTCAGGGCCTGATTGCTAGCCCTAATGCTCTTTAACTACCTCCACCCTTCCTTATACTTTGGGAATCACTGCAAATGTGATGACTGCAACATTGAAACACGAAGAACATAGTGCAGTTGTGTACACTTACCTTAAATGTAGATGTTAGAGTGTATTCACTGTTGCAGTCCTAGTTACCCTCCCTCCCTCCAGCCCCCTGACTCCTCTTGATTTTTACCTATCCTTCTTGTTTGGCATATATTATATCATGTGTATTTGCTTTTTGCTGGTGGTATTCCATACCATATAATTGCTTCCTATTGTGGGGGCACCTGACATCTGGGGCAAGAAAAACTGATGTAATGGCTTCGGATTTATGTTTTATACCCCTGACGACCTGACGTCATGGAAGAAGTGACAGCATCCGATGCAGAAATCCCAAGACTCTGGTATTCAGTCCGGCTGAGGGCTACCTGCAGGCAGATAACCCAAATGTGATGACTGCAACAGTGAATACACTCCAACATCTACGTTTATGGTAAGTGTACACAACTGTACTTTCTTTTAGTCAGATTTCACATGAGGGTCCTTCAGTGGTTACTTTTCACTCAGTGGTACTCTCTACAACATCCTTTGTCTTTTCAGATAAGTGTACCTCAGAGATGCAAGCAAGATTTACTCTGGTGGACGTCTTAGAATCCCCTACAATGGTCTTGCCCCTTCAGCCCCCATCAACTGAAAACCACGGTGACCACGGACACCTCCCTTATGGGGTGGGGGGGACTATGTCAGGGAAACTCAGTCCAAGACACCTGGTCGGAGACAGAGGCCTTTTTGCATATCAATGTCCTGGAACTGAGGGTGGTGCTACTAGCATTGCAAGCATTTCCTTCCACCCTAACGTCAGGGACTATTGCGATCCAGTCAGACAACATGTCAGTGGTCTGCCAGATCTTACCCATTATGCTGAGAGGCCTTGAGAATATGGCAATGGGCAATAGCTTCCACCCACTTTCTAATTGCAACTCACATTCCCGGATGCAGCGTGATAGCGGACAAATTGAGGAGGTGCATTCTACAACCTCATGAGTGGTCCCTCAATCCAATGATAACGGCAAGAATCTTCAACCGCTGGGGCCAGCCTTGCTGCGACCTATTTGCCTCCCCAACCAACAGACCAGTGCAGCAACTATTTTGCCCT
Source organism: Protopterus annectens (assembly GCF_019279795.1). Lineage (NCBI taxonomy): Eukaryota > Metazoa > Chordata > Ceratodontiformes > Protopteridae > Protopterus > Protopterus annectens. Next base: position 579,375,880 of record NC_056726.1, on the reverse strand, counting down.
GACCCCCCCCCCCCCGGGGACAGTCACCTAGAGACGCTCTAGTCCACACTTGGCCCTCGGGTCTGCTTTATGCTTATCCTCCTCTTCCCCTTCATCTCCCAATTTCTGAAGAAACCACGACAGTTGAAGAGCAAAGTGATCCTCATTGCTCCATATTGACCTCGACAAGTCTGGTTCCACTTCCTTTGGCCTGACGTGCTAGATCAACTGTGGATCCTCAATCCATCCCAAACATTGATCTCCCATCCGCAATGTCTGACTCACCCCAATGTAACAATCCTGAAATTGACAGCTTAGATGTTCTTTGTGTTTCACTGTTGCAGTCATTACATTTGGATAATCTGCTGGCAGGTTGCCCTCAGTTGGCCTGATTAACAAAGTCTTGGGTCTTGCGTCGGTTGCTGTCCCTTCTTCCATGATGTCAGGTCGTCAGGGGTATAAAACATGCAGCCGACGCCATTATATCAGTCATTCTTGCTGTGCAGCGCCCGAAGCAGAAGCAGTTTACAAGTGCCGGTTGGTCGACTCCTGTAATTTTCGTTTTTGAGTTTCAGAACCGAAGTCTTCAACTAAAAAGCCAAGTACCCCGTTGGGGTTTTCTTGCTCCTTACCGATGTCAGTAAAAGTTAATAATTGCATTACTTGTGGGAAGCAAATACCTCATAAGGATTTTCATTTGTACTTATTCCTTGCCTAGGCCCCGACCATTATGTCAATTTCATATGCTTAAATATCAACAGCATATCATGGGACTGCTTAAACAGAAAATGATGTTAATTTCTGACTGTGTGGAAACTAAAGATTTACAGGATTTATTGCATTCAGCTGAACAAGTTGGAAAACATACTTTGCGATGTGGTTTTGATTCTTTGGAGGCCTCTTGCAGGGCTGCTGTAACTGTGTCTGTGTTAAGAAGGCATGCTTGGCTCAAAGAGCAAACTCTGCCTGATCATGTTAAAGCAATATTGTTGGATGCCCCTTTACAACAGGACCGTCTCTTTGGTCATAAGGCTGAAGAAGTTTTAAAAAAGATGGACGATAAAGCTAAATCTATGCAAACTGAAAGATTTCTTACAAGTGCAATGTCCAAGATTTAGTAGGCACTGGCCTACTAAGAACTGGTCCTTTCCAGTTCCTTCGAGAGCCACTCAAGTCAAACCCAGACATTCCAAAGGCTCCAGGTTTCAGTCACAAAGGACTTTTAGAACAAAACAATGGGGTGCCTCCTCTTCCAAAACTGGAAACAACAAGGCACCTCCCTATGGTAAACAGTCTCAATGACTTCCCTTTACACTTGCCAAGCACTTACCTTTCAGCCTCTCCTTTGGGGGGAAAACTGGCACTTCATGCAAGAAACTGGGAACTTATAACCCAGGACAAATGGGTTTTAAATAGTGTACCAGGGATACAGATTTCATTTCCACACGTTGCCAATCCAAAACGGATGTCCAGACCTGCCACCAAATCAGTGGGCAGAGGCCCAGAAACAAGTACTGTCCCTCATAAACATGGGGACTATTCAACCAGTTCCAGAAGAGGAAAAGGGACAAGGTTTCTATTCAAGACTTTTCCTGGTACCCAAAAAAGACAAATCATGGTGTCCAATTCTGGACTTTTCTACTCTAAACACATTTCTGGACATTCCAAAATTCAAGATGCTGACTCTTCAACAGTTACCACATATGCTAGGCAAAGATGCCTGGTTGGTAACTCTAGACTTAAAAGAGGTTTACTTGCATATCCCAACCGGGGAATCTTGCAGAAGATACCTCCACTTCAAAGCAGGCTACTTGCATTACCAGTTCTCTGCACTGTCCTTTGGCTTATCTACTACGCCCAGGGTCTTCACAAAGTGCCTGGCTCCAGTTATTGCATTTTGCAGGCAAAGAAATATTCAGATATATCCATACCTGGACAATTGTCTAATTCATGCAGAAAACAGGGACATTCTTCTAAAACATCTGGCGTTTATAAAAAGGGTTCTAACTTGTCTAGGGTACACCATAAACGAAAAGAAATCGCAACAGGTACCCTCTCAAAAAATTATATTCCTGGGTGCAAGCTTGAATGCAACTGCCCAGATGGCTTACCTTATGCCAGAAAAGCAAATTCATTTGGTAACTTACTTCAAACAGGTTGCCACAAAAACCCAACTATCTGCAAGACAAATTCTGCAAGCCTTAGGGTTCATGGCCTCCTGCATTCTTCTAATTCCATATGCAAGACTGCATATGAGGAAACTTCAGTGGTACTTAAAAAGTCTGTGGAGTCAGCATAGTCACAGCCTGGAAACAATGATTCCTGTCATACCTTGCCTGCAACTAGTTTCTGTGGTGGGCAGAGGCCTGCCACCAAAACAAGGGACTGCCATTCACTCCACCCCCTGCCACCCAAACCCTAGCTACAGACGCATCAGACTATGCTTGGGGGGGCTTATCTGGCAGGGAAGTGCATTCAAGGCAAATGGAGCCCAAATCAAATGCGCCTTCATATCAATCAAAAAGAGATCCTAGCTGTACAGAATGCACTGACAGCCTTCAAAGGACTACTTCATCAAGGACAATTAATGATAAAGACAGACAACACCACAGTTATGTAGTACCTAAACAAGCAGGGGGGTACACACTCCTACCCCCTTTGCAGACTAGCCATGACATTGTGGAACATGGCCTTGACCTATCAAATACAGCTACAAGCTCAATTTCTGCCAGGAAAGCTGAATACTCTGGCAGACGAACTAAGCAAAAATGTCATGGACCCACACAAATGGAAATTGGAACCATGGATTTTCAACATGTTGACACGCAAATGGGGGGAGTCCAGGCACAGATCTTTTTGCCTTACCCCAGAACTATCAGTTGGACAAATTTTGCACAAGAACTCATCACAAAAAAACCTGAAAAGTGGATGCTCTATCATAAAGCTGGAAAAACTTATTAGTCTATGCTTTTCCCCCTCTGCCTCTGCTCTCCAAAGTTCTACTAAAAGTCAAACAGGACAAACCAAAAATTATTTTGATTGCTCCAGACTGGCCTCGCCAACACTGGTACCCACTCCTGCTCAATGTGTCACACCTTCCACCATGGCACCTGCCTCAGACACCTTACTTACTGTCTCAGCAGAACAACCAAATTCTGCACACTCCGCTCCAAACTTTGAATCTTGCAGCGTGGCTAATCACTTCAATTCAACCTTAGCATCCCTCAGCAAACCTGTGATGGATGTCATTTTGGAGGCAAGAAGGCCTAGTATTAGATAATCTTATGCTGACAAATGGAAACGATTCTGTGCCTGGAATGAATCACAAGGGATAAGCACAGCAGTGCCCAATATTCCTCAGATTTTACAATACTTAACTGAGACTCTTCACAAACGCATGCACTCAAGTCACTCCACAACAAGTACAAATATGATTCTGTCATTGTCCATGTTGGAGTGAATGACTTGAGACGTACCTTCCTGGACTACATGAAGAGAGACATCGAAGAGCTCTCGGATCATGTGGCCCAGGAAGGTATGACCCTATCCCTGAGTAGCATCCTACCTTCGCCCAGAATGATACCACAATATAAGGACAAAATGATTGACTTCAACAATTGGCTAAGCTTCTGGTGTCATTCACAGTGGATCCAGTATCTGTCTGCTTTGACGACATGATCGACAGACCACGATGCTTTGCCAGAGATGGTCTGTACCTGTCGCCCCTGAGATTCAGGTTACTGGCTAAGGAGTTTTCCACCCCTATAGTGCCTTTTTTAGGCAAAGTTCAAAGGACAAAACCACCACCATAACAGGTACATGCATGCAAAATCTGAAGGTAATGCTTCTCGATGCTAGAAGTCTAAACCTCAGAATGCACTCTCTCGAGGCACTCCTAAAAATGGAGAACATCGATATCTGTGCAGTAACTGAGACCTGGTTCAAGGCTCCAGAGAGCACCTCTGCAATACCAGGCTACAACTCTTACCACACTTTTCGGCCACCAAACCAAGACTGAAACACTAAAGGTGGAGGAGTGTCAGTATTCACCAAGGATATTCACACCACCAGGCTAGTTGCCCAACACAATGCGTCTGAAATTATCCAGGTGCAACTAACACTAGGGAAGACTGCAATCCAAATTGTAGCTTGCTACAGATCCCCCACCATACTCTAAGATTCTCACTACACCTTTCTAAACATACTGGAAAATATTAAGATAGAACCAAACACCATAATACTGGGTGATTTTAACTACCCTGTCATTAACTGGGAAAACTACTCATGTACCAAAACCTTTGCCCAATGGTTCTTGGAATTCATAAATTCCAATGCCCTGGATCAACTAATCCATAGTCCCACCAGGGGCTCCAATATCCAACACCTGGTCATTACCAACATGGGAAATCGATGCTCCACACCTCTGGTCACCCCCTCGTTAGTCAGGTCTGACCATAAGCTAATCACCCTTAACATCCACATCCCACCCCCACCCCCCAAGTAAGGAAACCTCCATAAAAAAACTTCTCCAAAGCCAACTTCATGCTACTCAAGTCAGAAGTGACAAACTTCATGACACCCATGCAGACGGGAACTGAAAGTTCAACTGCTGAATCCTACTCTAAGGCACTGTACGAGCACATCCACTCATGCATGAATCATGCCATCCCAAATAGAACCAAGATGCTCTCATCCAAAAAAAAGGAAGCCAATCTGGTGGTCCCCTGCCATAAACAAACTTTACAACAAAAGGAAGAAACTGCTGCAGAAAAGAGGCAAATCCCAGGATGCAAAAAACTCCCTTCCCAGCCTCAGTAAGAAACTGAGATCCCTCATAAAATCCTCCAAAGCTAGTTACGAAAATAAAATTGCCAAAGATTCCAAAGACAACCACAAAGCATTCTATAACTATGTCAAGAATCTAAATGGCAATGCCCAGATCTGCTCTAAGCTAAAACAGAATGGCATTAAATATACTGATCCCAAGGATATTGCCAATATCCTGGCAGATCGATTCAGTGCCAACTTCACCCCCCTCTCACCCCCTAAATGGCCCATCTCAATACTGGAAGATTGCCAAAGTCCGGTAATGGCCACACAGGTAAAAAAACGCACTCTCCAAAGCTAAGAATACAGCATCCATGGGACCAGATGACATCCCGGGCTGTGTACTACATGAACTACAATATGAACTTGCACCTCACCTAAGTGTCATGTTTAATCATAGCCTCACCTCAGGTTTCGTGCCCACTGAGTGACGCAGAGCTACAGTTATCCAACTCCACAAGGGGGGATCCACCTTGGATCCCGGAAACTGCCGTCCCATCATTCTGACGAGCCTTATCTGCAAAGCCATGGAATGTATTATCATGGAACTTATAAACAAAGACATTGGCAACCTTCAAACACTGGACCCCCACCCAGATTGGGTTTGTGAAGGGCAGATTTTGTCTACTGAACCTGATTGACTTCTTCAAATCAGTCTCCAGAGCCATGGACAAGGGTAAGGTGGTCCACACAGCCTATCTAGACCTTGCCAAGGCCTTTGACACCATCCCCCACTCTGGAATCGTAGATAAACTTATTAAGCTGGACATTAATCCCTACGTCACCCAATGGGTTGCTAACTGGCTTACTGATAGAACCCACACTGTAAAAGTAGTCGACTCCAAATCCAGCTCCAGACAAGTGACAAGTGGAGTACCTCAGGGTTCAGTCCTGGGACCGCTCTTGTTTGGCATCTACTTCTCTGAAGTACAGGCTAACACTAAGGGACTCTGGCTAACAAAGTTCGCAGATGACTGCAAACTGGGAGCCATTATGGAATCCCCAAATGATGTGGATACTCTACAAAAGGGCCTTACAGAAACAGATGCTTGGTGCCAGAGCCATGTTCACAGACAACTTAGATTTTACTTAATCAGGACAAAATCTCTAAGAAAATCTGAACTACTACTGGTAGCATTTGCTGCAGGGGCAGAGGGAAAGGCTATTTCAAAGCAAACTACTTTCAAATGGATAAGCCATTTTATTTGTTTCTGCTGTATGCACCATGGTAAAATTATCCCCCAGGGGATTAGATCTCATTCCACCAGGGCTGCATCTACTTCTACAGCCTTTCTCAGAGGTGTTCCTACCAGAGACATTCTAGAAGCTGCTACCTGGAGCTCACTTCATATGTTCACCAAACATTACCATTTACCTTTCTTCTCTAAATCCAGAGCTGGCTTTGCCACTACCGTCCTGCAGGGCCGTATAGCTGGTCTTAATGCTGTATAAATCCATCCTCCCAACCAATGCTTTGGGAATCTACCCAAATATAATGACTGCAACAGTGAAACACGAAGAACATAGTACAGTTGTGCACACTTACCATAAATGTAGATGCTCGAGTGTATTCACTGTTGCAGTCCTGGTTACCCTCCCTCCAACCCCGTTTTTATCTTACTATACCTCTTCTTATCTTTACTATGCTTAAAAGTCTTTTTGGTGTATTTGCTTTTGTTTGGAGGGTTTTTTTTTGTATTTTTAATTACTTAAATATTTGGCTCTCCATTTGGGAGGCACCTGACATCTGGGGCAAGAAAAACTGATATAATGGCTTCGGCTGCATATTTTATACCCCTGACGTCATGGAAGAAGGAACAACGACCGACGCAGGACCCAAGACTTTGTTAATCAGGCTGACTGAGGGCAACCTGCCAGCAGATTACCCAAATGTAATGACTGCAACAGTGAATACACTTGAACATCTACATTTATGGTAAGTGTACACAACTGTACTTTTCTTCACTTCCAATGATTGCCAGGCAGGAAAACCTCTCGTCCCCTGTGTGCTATATTCTTATTGCATCTCATAAATCGTCTACCAGACTAATCTATCTCAATAAATGTAAAAGGTTTTCTCTATGGGCAGCGAATAAACAAGTAGACCCCTTGTCAGCCTCAGTTTCGGTACTTATCACATCTTTTCCACTCTGGGGTGTCTGCCTCTACTGTATGTGTGCATTTAGCTGCCGTCTCAAATTTCCACATTGTTTTTCAGAATTCCACACTTATGTTACATAGACTCTGTGGTTTTCAGGATTCCTCACTTATGTTACATAGACTCTGTAAAATTTTCTTGAAGGGGTTATCCACCTAAAACCTCCCTTTAGAGAACCGGTTCAACCTTGGGATTTGGCATTGGTTCTGAAAGTTCAGACAGCTCCCCCCTTTGAACCTGCATCTTCATGTGATGTGAATATCTCTCTTGGAAAACTTTGTTTCTAATTGGAATCACATCGGCCAGACGCTTGTCAGAACTTCAAGCCTTATTCATTAAACCTCCCTATCTTATCTTCCATAAGGATAGGGTATCACTGAGAACTAATTCTTCCTTTTTACCAGAAGTGGTGTCAGAGCGGTCTATCAAACAATCTGTTGATCTCCCAGTGTTCTTTCCTAACCACTCTAACAATGGAGAGTATTGCCTGCACTCCTTGGATGTTCATAGACAATTATGATTTTATCTGGACAGAACAAAATCTACTCGTAAATCAGACCAACTGTTTCTGGCCTTTTCTGGACCTAGAGGAGGTCATCCTGTCTCAAAAGTTACATTGGCTTCATGGTTGAGAAATTGCATTACCTTTATCTACAACAAAAACAATGTCACTTTGCCTCACAGAGTGAAAGCTTACTCTACAAGGTCTATGGCAACTTCATCTGCTTTCCATGCTAAGGGCTTCCCTCAATGATATTTGCTCAGCTGCGACGTGGGCCAAACCTCATACCTTTTATTCTTCAATACAAATTGGACTTGGCCTCCAGAGGTAGAGCTTCCTTTGGCACCATGGTGCGCAGGAATGTCCTTCCATGAGGGACACAGGTAGCTGGGGACTCTGTCTCCTCAGTAAGGAATGAACGAAGATCAACAACATCAGATAGAAGTTGTGTCTTACCATAACGTTCCATCTGTGTTGTTGATCTTCATCCATTCATTACTTCCCACCCTCCGTCCCCCTCTGGAGGTTCCTGGTTAATCTCATATACTCCTTTATTGTAGGTCTGTTATGACCAGAGGTAGCCTCTACTTTTATCTATCAACTTGCAAACTCGATCTGAGATAACAGGGAGCAGAACATTCTGGGTAGGACCTTGGCTCGAGAGTTTTTGGCTGACATGAGCTTGATATTTGGCTGGCTCTGTTCCGAGGACAGAACCAACAACCCATCAATAATGAATGAGCAAAGATCAACAACACAGATGGAACGTTATAGTAAGACATAACTTCTTTTTTCATACCTTCAAAGGACGTTGGTCAAAGCTTAAGAAAAAACGCAAATGAATTATGATCTGATAATGCTGAATGTGCAGTGGCCACCTTCTGTTAGAAATCCAGAATATATCTAATCTGCTGGTGCTCCCTTGCTAACCAATGTAAATTCATTCTTTACTGTCTAGGTTTTTAATTCTCCAGCTATTTTCTAAACCCTATTCTGGGCTTACACTGTCTAACATGAACAAAGTATTTGAGTTTCTGTTGTGTCAATTTGGGGTGAGATTAAGTCCAGGATCAATAAATGTGTTAAAATTCTTTCCTAGGATTATGTGATTCTTATGGCAATGCATTCTCCCATTGCTGTTAGTAGGTCATTCCACTGTTCAGGACTGTTGGCTTCTCTGTTTATGATGCCTTTTTAGTTTATCTAATGCAGAAGGCAGCTTCTTTTGTTTGGCTAGGTCTTTCCAATGAAATAAGTCATCATTGTTAGGTCCATAAAAATTGATCACCCAGCTCACCCGAGTAGTGCGCCTATATTTCAGAATGACTCATCAACTAGCTTTATCCTTAAAACTTTGTTGTACCCCATCTTGTGGGATTTTTGCAGCAGAATTGACACCCCTCTCTTTGCTGAAGTAGAGCCACTACAGTATACTAACCCAGGCCACAACTTCACAAATGGATGTTAGTAGTTATTTTTTGAGTTTCCTTTCTTGTAAAAACAATGTTTGGAATTTTTTGCATGCTCAGGTTAGGTTTGCTTTAATTTTACAGATTTTTGAAATACCCTTTACATTCTTTGTAGTAAATTATGTAGGAGTAGGAAGTGGAGGAGGATTCTGTGCAGTTAGATTTAACTAATGTTATTCACTGCATTGGTGAAGTCTTGTGTTATCTTCTGACCAAGGAGCACAAGTAATTCAAATAATAAATGTGCAAACAACATTGATAAAAAAATCTGTGTGCTATGCTGAACACCAGCTAAAGCTGTAACAGAGTAGTGGAATGAGCTTAGGGTTGATAGTGTGTATGTGTACCATATATTACTTAAAAGTGACCCCTGTATTACATACCGCTGTTGACTTGTGCCAGAACGTTCTCTTCATTAAAATGAAGAATCAGATGTTTCCTTAACCTGCTGTCCCTTTGCAGGTTTGTGTCTCATTAAGTCCGACCACAAGTTAATCACCCTAGACATCAATATCCAGCCCCCCTCCCCATTAAGGAAACCACCGTAAAAAAAACTTCTCCAAAGCCAACTTCATGCTTCTTAAGTCAAAAGTGGCAAACTTCATTACACCCACACAGATTGAAAATAATGGCACGACTGCTGAATCATATACAAATGCACTGTATAAGCACATACACGAGTGCATGGACTGTGCCATCCCCAACAGAACCAAGACACTATCCTCCAGAAAAAGGAAGCCAATCTGGTGGTCCCCTGCCATAAACAAGCTCTACAACAGAAGGAAGAAACTGTTGCAGAACAGAGTAAAATGCCATGACTGCAGGAACTCCCTGGTCAGCCTCAGCAAGAAGCTGAGATCCCTCGTACAATCCTCCAAAGCTAGTTGCAAAAATAAAATCGCCTTGGATTCTGAAGACAACCACAAAGCCTTCTACAGCTTTGTCAAGAATCTCAGTAGCAACACTCATGTCTGCTCTGAACTACAGCACAATGGCACTGCGTTTACTGAACCAACTGATATTGCCAACATCCTGGCAGACAGGTTCTGTGTTAACTTCACCCCCCCCCCCCAAAGGGCCCATCCCCATAATGGATGATTGCAGACCCCCTGAAATCACGGTTGCACAGGTGAAGACCGCACTTTCCAAAGCCAAGAACACAGCATCTATGGGAAAGGACAACATCCCAGGCTGCGTTCTGCACGAACTACAGAACAAAGTGGCACCCCACCCAAGTACCATGTTCAACCATAGCCTCACGTCAGGCTTTGTGCCTAAGGAGTGGCACACAGCATCAGTTATCCCACTCCACAAGGGGGGGGGGTGTCACCACAGACCCCGGGAGCTACTGCCCCATTAGCCTGATGGGCCTGGTCTGCAAGGCCATGGAATGCATCATCCTAGAGCTTATAAACAAAGATATAGGTAAGCTCCAAACTCTGGACCCCACTCAGTTTGGGTTTGTAAAGGGTAGATCATGCCTCCTAAACCTGATTGACTTCTTCAAAGCAGTCACTAGAGCCGTAGATGAGGGTAAGGTAGTGCACTATCTTGACTTTGCCAAGGCTTTCGACACCATCCCCCCTCTGGTATTATAGATAAACTCACAGGACTAGGCATAAATCCCTGTGTCACAAGATGGGTGGCCAACTGGCTCACTGACAGAACCCACGCAGTGAAAGTAGCCAACTCCAAATCCAAATTCAGACCAGTGACAAGCGGAGTACCACAGAGTTCGCTCCTGGGTCCTCTCCTGTTTATCTACTTCTCTGAAGTCCAGACAAATACAGCTGGTCTCTGGCTAACGAAATTTGCAGACGACTGCAAACTAGGAGCCATAATCGATTCACCTAAGGATGTGGACATTCTACAAAGTGGCCTCACTGAGACTGATGGTTGGTGTCAAAGTCATGGCCTAAAGCTCACTGCCAAGAAGTGCGTTGCCATCCCCTTTGGGAAAAATATCATACCCATGAAGAACCACATATGTGGTAGCCTACTAAACACCGAAAGTGTGATGAGACCTTGGGACACAGGTGGACAGTAGTCTCTCCTTTGATAATCACGTCACCACAGTAGTCAGGAAATCCTTCTATGTGGCACACCTCATCACAAAGGGGTTCTCCTCCAGAAAAAGAGAGGTCAATGTTCCTCTCTACTCATCCCTTATTAGACTCATCGAGTACAACGCCCTGTTTGGCATGTACCTCGCATCAGCTGGAAAGGCCACAGAAATACCTCACTAAGAGGATTACCGGCCTCAAACAGATGCCATATGCCAGCCGTCTCAAAAAAACCTCCAGTTCTACTCCTTCGCATATCGCCTTCTCCGATTGACCTCTGCCTAACGTCCAAAGCCATGTCTAACCCAGACCTGATGGACATGCTACACTTAAAGAAATCCCAATCTCTGAGCCACACGCTCTAGGGACCTAAACCTTGTCTCCACAATAAACAGATTATGCTGGAGGGATAGATTCCTGGCCCAGAGACTTCCCCTGCTCTGGAATAGGCTGCCCATTCATGTCAAGCAAAGCTCCTCATTAGCCCTCTTTAAGAGAAATCTGGACAATTGGATGGGTAATAGAAATTTCACCCCAGGAATCACTGCTGTGGCACTGCTCGACAGAGGCACAGGAAAATAATTTTCTTGGGTGGCGAAAGCCAGGGAACTCATTTGGTTAGGCAGTATAGGCCCTAGGGCCAATAGCCTAATACTTGCCTATGAACCTGTAATCAGCAGCTAATGCAAACATAACACTATGCCCAATGTCATTCACTAGGTATGACTTGCATTGACTGAATCCTGAGTTTTGTTGATAAGAGTTCATTGTTTAAAAAGTATGCATTTCTATTTCTTTTTTTAATAAACTGTACTGAATCCATTCCCTTAATCCTTTCTGGTAGCCTCATCTGGTTCTTTTCTCCATCTCTTCTTTGCCCTCCTTTTGCCCTCCATTGCACATGCATTTGAAACTGCCAAACCTTTTGAATGTATGGGAGTTACTGCTGTTTGTTCTTTTAGCTCTTCCTGATGCAATGAGATGGATTGCTGGATGCTGTCAAGCAATTTATCATGCCTGACTGTAGTGGATTCTATGAGCTGTGAATCTTCTTTGGTCTTTTGTAAACACTGCATCTCCAGGAATAGTCCTGCATTGAATGTTTGCATCCACACTCTTGTTATGGTAAGGAGAGAAATCCTTGATTGAAAACTGTAAACTAATGGGTAGGATTAAATGATTACTGGTAGTAGCAATATATAAGATTGTTTGTCTTTTTTTTAGGTATAATGCTGTACTCCTATCTAATCTTTAATTTGTACAGGCTGGTGTATCAGTACAGAAATTGTTACAAACCCACATGGAGTTTCCAGTTATGTCATCCACTCCTATGTACATGCTTGGGCATAGATCTATAGGTGTGTACTAGGCTAACAACCACATGGGACCTTTCTGATACTGTGTATCCCAAATCTCTGACAAATTCTGGTACTCTTTGTAATTGTAAGGTACAGCTTGGAAAATAAAACATTTAGAAGCTGGGGCCTAGGAGATGAGACATTTACAAGCTGCATATGTCCATTAGAGACATACGTGGCAAACCTGGAGTGAATTATCAGTTCGCCATCCAGTTGTTGAAGTTATAATTGGGTGTTCCTTGTTCCAAGAAAAGAAACTCAATGGAGACCAATACTGGACTTGTCCGCTTTAAACACTTTTCTCATAGTACCAAAGTTCAAAATGCTGACTCTACAGCAACTCCTTCCCATGCTGGGCAAGGGGTCTTGGCTGATTACTCTGGACCTCAAGGAGGCATACCTGCATGTCCCTATCAGACACAGCTGCAGAAGATACCTCTGATTTCTTGCAGGGCCAGAGCATTATCAATTCTCGGCATTGCCATTTGGCTTATCTACTGCGCCCAGAGTATTCATGAAATGCCTGGCTTCAGTAATTGCTCATTGCAGGCTACAGGGGATTCAAATCTACCCGTACCTGGACGATTGCCTCATACAAGCGGACGACAAACTAACTTTGACAAAAAACTTGAATTATGTCATACATTTGCTACAGGCTCTGGGATACACAGTCAACTTTCAAAAGTCAGGACTTCAGCCATCCCAGCAAATGACCTTCTTAGGAGCCAAACTAGACACAGCCTCTCAAATGGCTTAACTGACAGAAGACAAGCAAAAGAAGCTAACTCTTTACTTCAAAACTTTAGCAAAGCTCACACAGATGACTGCAAGGAGATTCCTGCAGGCCCTGGGTTACATGGCATCCTGCATGCTCCTGGTACCACTAGCAAGACTACACATGAGAACGCTTCAATGGTACCTAAAAAGCTTATGGTCTCAACACAGCAACAACCTAGAAGCAACCATACCACTCATTCCATGTCTTCAAAAGGAATTTCTATGGTGGGCCTCAGTAAGCCAGACAAACACAGGTATGTCATTCAAAAAACCTCAGATAACACAGATCATGACTACAGACGCCTCAGACCTTGGATGGGGGGCGCACATTGAGGGCAGATGTATTCAAGGACAATGGTCTCCAAAGGAAACACATCTGCACATCAACCAAAAAGAAATGCTGGCAGAAATGCATGCCATCGAGGCCTTCGGACAACAACTACAACCAGGCCACCTACTAATACGGACAGACAACACCACTGTGATGTGGTACATAAACAAGCAGGGGGGCACTCATTCTTACCCCCTTTGCAGACTGACAATGAATCTTTGGGAAAAATCACTGAGCCTAAACATACAGTTGCAATCCCAGTTTGTTCCAGGCAAAGACAATGTTCTGGCGGACAGTCTAAGCAGGAATTTCCTAGACCCACACGAATGGAGGTTACATCCAGAAATCTTTATACGACTCACTTCGACATGGAGCAGGCCGGACATAGACCTATTTGCCTCCCACCTCAATCATCAAATACAGAAGTTTTGTTCGACATATCATCCAAAAGCATGGAAAATAGATGCTCTCTCATTCAACTGGAGCTCCCTAAAAATCTATGCATTTCCACCTCTGCCACTGATGACCACAGTGTTACTAAAGATCAAAGCAGAGCAGTCCAAGGGGATATTAATAGCTCCAGACTGGCCAAGACAGCACTGGTACCCACTACTACGGAGCATATGTCACAACAAAACATGGGCCCTCCCTCAATGGCCCCAACTTTTGACTCAACACAACTTCAGGACAGTTCATCCCAACATCCAGACGCTACAGCTAACAGCTTGGGAGATCCCATGAATAACCTCAACCTACCTCTTTCCAAAGAAGTTCAGCGGATACTGACAGAAGCCCGCCGACCATCCACCAGAAAGGTTTACTCAGACAAATGGAAGAGATTCAGCATTTGGAATACCACCAAGGGCCATGACGCATCACTTTTGAGCATCCCACTCATCCTGGAATATTTGGCAGATATGCTACATAATGGGCTCTCATACTCCTCTATAAAAATACATGCTTCAACTATCTCAGCTAGATACAACACTGATCCACCTGTGTTTTCACATCCTTTGTTAAGGCAGTTTCTTAGAGGAATCAAGAATATAAAGCCCCCAAGAAGGGCACCAGTACCAGCTTGGGACCTCAACTTTGTCCTAGAAAAATTGACTTTACCTCCCTTTGAGCCAGCAGCTTCTGTGGATTTACAATTTCTTTCCTGGAAGACAGCATTCCTGTTGGCCATTACCTCAGCAAGAAGGGTTTCGGAATTACAGGCCCTAATGGCTATACCACCGTTCATAACTTTTCACAGAGACAGGGTCTCCTTACAAACTAACCCTACCTTTCTCCCAAAAGTGGTATCTAGGGTCTCTTTAAATCAAGCAATTCACCTGCCTACTTTCTTTCCCAATCCTGAGAACGAAGGGGAAAGACTGTTGCATACCTTGGACATTCACAGACAGCTTCGCTACTACCTGGACAGAACCAAGACCAGTAGGAAGTCTGATCAGCTTTTTGTAGCTTACGCCCCTGGAGTACAAGGAAAAGCAATTTCAAAACAGACAGTTTCAAAATGGATTGGACATTGCATCAGATTTTGTTATTCCTTCCATGGAAAGAGTGTGCCAGCCAATGTCAGACCACACTCCACCAGAGCTACAGCCACCTCTACAGCATTCTTAAGAGGGATGCCTACAAAAGACATTCTAGAAGCTGCTGCATGGAGCTCCGTGCATACATTTTCCAAACACTACAACCTTCCTCTATATTCCAGATCCAGAGCAGGCTTTGCTTCTGCAGTCCTGCAGGGATTGATAGCTACACCATCCTTTTCTTAGAGCATTCCACCTCCCCCAGCTAAGCTATGGTATTCAACCCATATGTTATGACTGCAGTTGCATTCTTGAAGGACATAGTACAGTTTTGTACCTACCATAAATGTAGATGTCCGATAGATATGCAACTGCAGTCAGGTTTTCCCTCCCTCCTTCCCCTCTATGCCTTGGGTCCACTCCTATCCCTGTTACCCTTAGCTGGGGATATCTGTTATGGTGTATTTGTTTATTGCTTATTTATTTGTCTGGAAATCTGTTTTTCTTCCAATTTGATTACAGCCTTCCTTGGAGGGCACCTGGCATCTGGGGCAAGAAACACTGAAGAAGATGGCGTCGGCTGATGCTTATATACTCCAGCCGCTCTGACGTTGGAGAGAAATGCGACATCAGCCGACGTCAGACCCAGACTTTGGAATCCGGCCGACCGAGGGCTGCCTAAGGCAGGACAACCCATATGTTATGACTGCAGTTGCATATCTATCGGACATCTACATTTATGGTAGGTACAAAACTGTACTTTCTTTTTAGTTCCAAAGAAAACAGGGGACTGGAGGCCCATATTAGACCTCAGCAAACTCAACACCTTCGTCAAGAAGGAAAAGTTCTGGATGGTCACGCTTCAATCGATACTTCCGTCCCTAGAAATGGGTGATTGGATATGCTCTATAGATCTCAAGGATGCTTACTACCACATCAAAATGGCCAGATCATCCAGAGATCACTTGCGTTTCCGGCTGGGGACCAGTCATTACCAGTTCAGAGCCCTGCCCTTTGGTCTCACCACAGCCCCCAGAGTGTTCACCAAATGTATGGCAGTGGTCACAGCTCAATTGAGACGCTTAGGATTCCGGGTGTTTCCATATCTGGACGACTGGCTCCTCACCGCCACCTCCAGGCATCAACTAATTCAGGCAAGAGACTACACTATCAACCTGTGTTCCCAGTTGGGTATAACCTTAAACTTCGAAAAATCTGCGTTATCGCCCTCGCAGCGTATTACCTTTATAGGAGCAGAGCTAGACACTGTCGATTCAAGGATCAGGTTGCCTCAATTAAGAACCTTATCTCTAAGAAGTCAATTGTCCAGTCTGTTGACCCAGAACAAAGCTCCTGCATCCCAGATACTGCAGCTATTAGGCACAATGGCAGCCACGCTAATAGCAGTCCCATTGGGACGCATACATATGCGGATACTCCAGTGGTTACTCTTCACACAATGGTCTTACTAACAACTGCCCATGTCACACGAGATTCTGTTAACAAATCTTTGCAAGAAGGATCTGAATTGGTGGCTGAACAGCGACCAGATAGTAGTCGGACGTCCCCTTGTTCTTCCCCAAGCCACAGTGACCACGGATGCTTCCCTGATAGGGTGGGGGGGGGGGCTATTTCAGGGAAAGACTGTCCAAGGTACTTGGTCAAGCATGGAATCACATTTGCATATAAATGTCCTGGAGCTGAGAGCGGTGTTCCTGGCGTTGCAACACTTTCATGACGGTCTTCCTCCCGGGACGATTGCAATTCAGACGGACAACATGTCAGTAGTCTGGTACATCAACAAGCAAGGGGGAACCAGATCGTATCCCTAATGCTGAGAGGCCCTAAGAATTTGGCAGTGGGCTGTATCCACCAGGCGCTTTCTAATAGCAACGCACATCCCGGGGTCATCCAACGTGATAGCGGACAAACTGAGCAGGGCCATCCTGTTGCCTCACGAGTGGTCCCTCAAACAACAGGTGGCGGACAAGATTTTCCACAGGTGGGGCCAGCCTTGCTGCGATCTGTTTGCATCTCCGATGAATGCCAAATGCAGCAGCTACTTTGCCCTTTATCCCCCACCGGGGAGCAACCCGAGGGATGCACTTGTACACGATTGGCCCCTGGGCCTCCTGTATGCCTTCCCGCCAATTCCCCTAATTCCCAAATTCATACAGAAAGCCAAAAGTCAGGGAAGGACTGTTATTCTGATAGCCCCATCTTGGCCTCATCAGATTTGGTTCCCCTTCCTACAGAAGTATCGAGTGGAAGAACCATGGATTCTGGACCCAGTGCCAGACCTTCTGACTCATTCATCGGTTGTTCTTCATCCCCCTAAAACTGACAGCTTGGCTTCTCCAATACCCATATTAGCCAGGTCTCAAGATTTGTCTCCCGTGGTCCAACATATTATAGTTTCCTCTCATAAACTGTCAACCAGGAAGCTATATAATAGCAAATGGAAACTATTTGTTCACTGGGCTTCTCACCACGACGTTGACCCATATGTTGCACCTATTCATACCATATTAGAGTTCTTGTCTTCCTTGTTCTATGATGGCGCAGCAGCTGCCACCAGAAGGGTTCAATTGGCTGCCATTTCCAACTTTCATGTAGGGTTTAACGGGTCTAACATCATGTCCCACGCCTTTTTGAAAGGGACCCACCTATCAGACACCCTGTCTCTCCTTCTAATTTTAATCTTGTTTTATCCCAATTGATGCTTGCCCCCTTTGAACCCGCGTCATTTTGTGATTTGAAGATGTTCTTCATACCACATTGCTGCAGTCCTAACACTTGGGTAGTCCGCTGTCCCAGTCGGCCCGAATACCAAAGTATATGGCTGACGTCGGTCAAGGCGCATTAGTCTGACGTCAGGACGTCAGGGTACAAATGCGCATGACCGACGTCATATCCTCAGTCTTTTTTGCCGCATGGTCCGATGCAGAAGCAGTTTTGCAAGTGCAGGTTGGCGTTCTGAGATTTTCCGAAGTCGGAGTTTCAGACCGAATCCAAATTGGCTAAGTACCCCGTTGGGGATTATTTTGGTTTTTTCTTGCCTCAGTATTTTACCGGATGTCAGAAAAAGTGAATAACTGTATTTCTTGTGGGAAACAGATACCTCATAGGGATTACCATACCTTGTGTATACCTTGCCTAGGGCCTGAGCACGACGTTGTTGGCTGTCGCTCTTGTGCTAGATTTAACAAACGCACTATAAAGAGAAGATTAGATTGTGCCAGGTTAGTTTTTGGGAAGCGGTGTAATTATAAAATGCCGCCGGATGCTCCGGCCAAATCAAAAAGCGCAAGGACAAAACAGCAAAGCCTAGGCTGGAAGAACCGTCCGTCCCGGACGTCGGTTCTTTAGAGGGCTCGGTGGAGCCAGGGGTTCAGCCAGAAATTTCTTTGGAATCCCAGGGAGAGACTTTATTACTGCAAGATGTGACCTCTCAGGAGGTAGGCCAGGCGGAAGGGGCTTCTCAGGTAGCTGTTCTTCCCTCCCTTCCTAAGGTGGTTAGGCCCTAGCCTGCTGTTTCCAAGGCTTCTCCCAGGGGCAGGCCAGGTTTTGTTTCAGGAGTTACCCCTAGTTCTTCAGGGTCTGTACCTAAGAAGCATATGCTTAAGATGGCAGAAGATTTGATTACAATGATTAGAGGTTCTATGCCCCTCCTGATAAGAGGCCTAGGGTGGAACCTGAGCTTGGGAGTTTTGAGCAGTGTTCGGATGCTTCTGAGTCTTGGCTGAAGACTTGCAGGAGTATTCCCTTACTCTGATTCTGATGTAGATGATTCTACTCCTTCTGCTTCTCCTCCTGAGGATTTTTCATTTTCAGAGACTCTTCATTCCATGAGGGAGCATTTTAAATGGGAAGGTCAGGATTTCTCTGATTCCAGGAAAAGGCTTAGGAATTTTGTTTCTACCCCAGCATAGGCCTTTAGCTATACCTCCTGTTCTAGATGTGGTAGAGGATGTTTTGCAGAGGCTTCTCTGAACCCTGACTCTTTGCCTCCTGCTCCAGTTAAACCGGATAGATATTATAGGGTGCCTGAAGCTCATAAGTATCTTTTAAGAGTCCTAGGGCAGACCCAGAAACTGTTTCACAGGGGCCTAAAGGTGTTAAGGCTTCTGTTGTTAAAAATCCTGTTCCTCCAGATAAAGAGGCTAGGGCTTTGGATAGATGGGGAAAGAAAGTGTATACTTCTTCCACTTTGGCCATGAGAGCTTTGAATTGCCAGTTTCACATGTTGAAATACCAAAATTATCTCCTTTCACAATTAAAGTCTAAGGTAGATGCTTTGGCGGAAGGTATTGAGTGTAAAGAGTTGCAGGATTTAGTTCATGTTTCTGAACAGGTGGGTAAGCATTCTTTGCAATGTGGTTTTGATGCTGTGCAGGCCTCTTCGAGGGTGGCTGCCACTGGTTTGGTTCTTCAGGCACGCCTGGTTGAGGGATCAGAATTTAGCTGAGCATGTGAAAACAAGGATTTTAGATGCTCCTTTACAATCTGATGTGTTGTTTGGTTCGCCTGTGGAAGCAGTTCTAAAGAAAATGGAAGACAAGGCTAAGTCTATGCAGACTGTTAAAGATTTTTTGCAGGTTCAGCCTCCAAGTTTAGTAGAAATTGGCCTACCAAGGGGTGGACATATCCTGCTTATGATTCCCAGTCTAGGGGTAGGTCTAGACGTGGTAGAGGCAGAGCTCAAGGTTCTTTTAGGCCTAGAACAGGGAGTTCACCTGCTCAGTCTTCTGGTGAGGGCAGGGGTCAGTCCTTTCGTAAACAGACACAATGACCTGCCTTTTCAGCTGCCAGAATCTTCTCGGCTGGCAGCACCTTTGGGAGGAAGGTTGGCACTTTTCAAAGAAAACTGGAGTTTAATTATCCAAGACAGATGGGTATTGGATATCATTCACCACGGTTACAGGTTTTATTTCCATACCTTGCCTCCTTTCAAAGGCATGCCAGACATTCCTCCTCAACAAAGGAAAGAGGCTCACAAGCAAATTTCTCTGTTGCTCCAAATAGGGGCCATTCAAGCGGTTCCTGTGCCAGAAAGGGGCCTAGGATTTTATTCTCGCCTGTTCCTAGTACCAAAAAAGGGGAACACGTGGAGACCAATTTTGGATCTGTCTATGCTCAACACTTATCTGGACATTCCCAAGTTCAAAATGTTGACGTTACAACAGCTTTTACCTCTGCTGGGCAAAGATCACTGGATGGTAACTTTGGATCTCAAGGAAGCTTACCTTCATGTTCCTATCAGACTAATTTGCAGGAAGTATCTGCGTTTTCGAGCTGGAATTCTCATTATCAGTTCTCTGCATTGCCCTTTGGCTTATCTACTGCGCCCAGAGTATTCACAAAGGTTCTGGCTCCAGTGATAGCTTTCTTCAGGCTAAAAGGAATACAAATCTATCCTTATCTGGACGATTGCCTGATTCTGGCTCAAGGAAGGACGTGCTTCTTCAGCATTTGGAATATGTGATAGCAGTGCTAAGATGCCTAGGGTATTCTGTGAACGAAATAAAGTCCAGTCTAGTACCCTCTCAAGACATGTGCTTTCTGGGTGTGAGACTGAATACAGCAACCCAGATGGCCTTTTTAACCCCGGACAAACAAAAGAATCTTTCTCTTTACTTCCATCAACTATCTCATCAGTCCGGGCTGACTGCAAGGACAGTTCTTCAAGCCTTAGGGTTCATGGCATCTTGTATTCTGGTACTTCCCAATGCCAAACTGCATATGAGGAAGCTACAATGGTATCTCAAAAATGTATGGACACAGCACTGCCAGGATTTGGACACTGTCATTCAAATAGTACCTTGCATTCAAAAGGAATTTTTGTGGTGGGCTCAGGAATGTCACCTAAACAAGGGACTCTCTGTGACCCGGCCAGAGGCGAGTCAGATTCTAACGACAGATGCCTCAGACACAGCTTGGGGAGCTCATCTGAATGGAAAGTGGATACAAGACAAGTGGCCTGCCAGACTGCAGCATCTACATATCAACATGAAGGAGATGTTAGCAGTCCAGTTTGCATTACTGGCTTTCAAGGATTTACTTCTTCCAGGGCAGGTGTTGATTCTAACAGACAACACAACTGTCATGTGGTACATCAACAAACAAGGGGAACACATTCTTATCCTCTATGCAGGCAAGCAATGATTTTGTGGGAGACTGCGTTAAGCTTGCAGCTGAATCTTCAAGCAAGGTTTCTGCCAGGAGCACAGAACTCCTTAGCAGATGTGTTAAGCAGGCAAATCATGGATCCCCACGAGTGGAAACTGGATCTTCATGTATTTCAGACATTGACAGTGTCATGGGGAACTCCAGACATAGATCTGTTCGCTTCTCCACTAAACCACCAGCTGCCAAAGTTTTGCACGAAAAGGTTTCATCACACAGCCTGGAAAGTGGATGCTCTTTCTTTCAGTTGGAAAAATCTTCATGTGTATGCCTTTCCACCTCTGCCTCTCCTTCCAAAGGTACTTCTAAAGGTCAGACAAGACAAGCCAAGGATGATTTTAATAGCTCCAGATTGGCCTCGGCAGCACTGGTACCCATTGCTGAGGAGTCTGGTAAGGAAGCCTCCATGGCCCTTACCTTTGATTCCACACCTATTGTCTCAGGAGGACGGGCATCTGCTCAATGTCAAGCTTCACTCTCTTCATCTAACAGCTTGGCATATTCTGTTTTGAACCATAGCAGGTCTCAGCTTCCTCAACAAGTTTTGAATGTGATTATGGAAGCCAGAAGACCTAGTACAAGGAAAGTGTACGCAGGAAAATGGAAGAGATTTTTATTTTGGTGTGCAGCAAAGGATTTGGATGTTTCTGAGCCGAATTTGAGTGTGGCTCTTCAATATCTTACTGAGTTATTGGACAAAGGTTTGTCTTTCTCTTCCATTAAGATTCATGCTGCAGCAATTTCAGCTCACTATGATTGTGACCCACCATTGTTTTCTCATCCTTTGTTCAAGCAATTTCTTAGAGGGGCAAAGAATATAAGACCCCCGTAGAGCTCCTACTCCTGCTTGGGACCTCAATTTTGTGTTGGAGAAACTCACTCTACAACCTTTTGAGCCTGCAGCTACTGCTGAATTGAAATATTTGTCATGGAAGACTGCCTTTTTGTTAGCCATTACATCTGCAAGAAGGGTGTCTGAATTGCAGGCCCTTATGGCGGTTGAGCCTTTCCTGATTTTTCATAAGGATAGGGTATCTTTACGTACTAATCCTTCCTTTATGCCTAAAGTGGTTTCTAGTGTGGCTTTAAACCAAACTATTCATTTGCCTACCTTTTATGCAGATCCCCAAAATAAGGGGAAAAGATTTTGCACACTTTAGATGTACACAGGCAGTTGCGTTATTATTTAAGCAGGACTAAGGATTTTAGGCAGTCTCAGCAGTTGTTTGTTTCTTTTGCTTTGAGTTCTCAGGGCAAGCCTGTGTCAAAACAAACTATTTCTAAGTGGATTGGGTTTTGCATTGCATTTTGTTATTCCCATCATGGCAAGGAGATTCCAGCTGGGATTAGGCCTCATTCCACTAGGGCTACTGCCACTTCTACAGCATTTCTAAGGGGTGGCAACTAAGGATATTTTGGAGGCAGCTACTTGGAGTTCAGTGCATACTTTCTCTAAGCATTACCACCTTCCTCTCTACTCTAAATCTAGGGCTGGTTTTGCCACGGCTATTTTGCAGGGCATGTTGTCAGCTCCTGCTTCCTTATGATTTGCCAGCCTCCCTTACCTCTGCTTTGGGATTCTACCCAAGTGTTAGGACTGCAGCAATGTGGTATGAAGAACATAGTACAGTTTTGTACCTACCATAAATGTAGATGTTCAAGATCCACATTGCTGCAGTCCAATTTACCCTCCCTCCTTCCCTCTGTGTTTAGGGGTGGTTGTGTGGGTGAGGTTATACTCTTGTAAATTTGTATATATTGTATATATATTTGGTGCAGGAGTGTGTGGTGTTTTTTGGTTTTAGCCTTATCTTTTTAGGGTCTTCTGACATCTGGGGCAAGAAAAGACTGAGGATATGACGTCGGTCATGCGCATTTGTACCCTGACGTCCTGACGTCAGACTAATGCGCCTTGACCGACGTCAGCCATATACTTTGGTATTCGGGCCGACTGGGACAGCGGACTACCCAAGTGTTAGGACTGCAGCAATGTGGATCTTCGAACATCTACATTTATGGTAGGTACAAAACTGTACTTTTCTGTCTTGGAAAACAATATTTCTGGTAGCCATTACATCTGCGCGTAGGGTCTCTGAACTCCAAGCTTTATCTTCCAAGCCCCCATATTTGATCTTCCACCTTGATAGGGTGTCCCTCAGGACAAATCCTACCTTTCTTCCTAAGGTCTATTCATAAATTAACTTAAATCAGTCCATTGAGATCC
Organism: Protopterus annectens; assembly: GCF_019279795.1. NCBI lineage: Eukaryota > Metazoa > Chordata > Ceratodontiformes > Protopteridae > Protopterus > Protopterus annectens. The sequence goes on along the minus strand of NC_056726.1, from coordinate 579,352,471 downwards.
CAACCTTTTTTAGACACCATACCAACAGACTGGAATATATGTTACACAAGCTTGATGTTCACAGACAATTGAGATTCTACTTGGACAGAACGAAAGACTTCAGACAATCTGATCAACTCTTTCTCTCTTACGCAGAGAACAAGAAAGGTTCTGCAGTATCAAAAATCACATTATCTAAGTGGCCTTCTGATTGCATTAAATTAATTTATTCCTCCACTAACCAGCCATTACCGACTAATGTCAAAGCCCATTCTACCCAGGCTGTTTCTACGTGATTATCTCATGCAGCTCATTTACCCTTGGGTATCATCTGTGCAGCTGCTACTTGGTCCAAACCTCACACGTTTATCACTCATTACAAAGTAGACAGGGCTTCCTTTGGTTCTACTGTGCTCAGGAATGTTCTCCCTTGAGCCACCCAGGATTAGGGTACTTGGGACGCTACCCACGTGTAAGAACAAAACGGCGAGATAGAACAACTTCACATAAAGAAGTTATGTCCTTACCATAACATTCCATGTGAGTTCTTCATCTCGCCTTTTTGTTCTTACATTCCCTCCCCCCTTCCCCTCCTGGTGAGAAAGATGGTTGCCTTGGTGGATTGGTTGGTCTTGTCAGCCTGTCTTCTTAAGACAGACTGTTTTTTCCTTTCTGCAAATCTATAGGTACCTAGACAGGTTGGTACTGCAGTGCTTATTTATTTAGGCTGTCTTCGGGTGCAGCGTACTAGATCTGGGGTTTACAGTAGAGCATCATGGGATATATACTGGGTCTCCAGCTTCTCTGAGAGTTTGAGCTTGAAAAGCGGCCGACTCGGAGCTGAGGGATCGGCTCCGAACCCACGTGTAAGAACAAAAAGGTGAGATGAACAACTCACATGGAATGTTATGGTAAGGACATAACTTCTTTTTTTATAAGTATGGCCGCGGTGGTGCAGCAGTTAGCATTGTCGCCTCACAGCAAGAGGTTCTCCCGTTCGATTCACAGCTGGATTGTCTTCTGTGTGGAGTCTGCAAGTCCTCCCCATGGTTGAGTGATGTATAAAGACGTGCAGGTAGGTGCGTGCGTGAATGGGTGTGCCTTCTTTGAAGGTTGGGCTTTGGGCTGGCAACTCGGCACTGTAAAAATCCACTGCCAATCATTAGCGGACCGGAGTTCTGCTGTGGCGACCCCTAACCGGGAAAAGCCAAAAGGCATTACTTTACTTGATTTTATAAGTATTTTACAAGTATTTTGTACTAGGTCTTTAAAAGAAAAAAATATATGCTTTTTGTCTTTTATTTATGTGTATCAGATAAACATATTAGCAATGTCTACTTAGTATTCACATTTGTTTACAATTTTAAAATGTTTGATATGTATTTTATATTTTATACTTTATACTCAAGTCATTCTTTAAGTATTATTTTTTTTTCTCTTAAGCAAGGCTGTATATATTGAACCAGGGGTGTGGTTTAGTTGAGTTTAGAGGTGTGGTTTGTGATGTCATTACACATGCACTTTAGGTTACAAGATTTAAAAAGCTGTTGGAACATTTTTTATTTGTCTGATGAAGTTCCTAGTTTGTTTCAGGGATGAAAGTGCTAACCTTTTACTGCTGTATAAATAAAGTGGATTTATCGCTGCTTCTTTGTGGAGTCCTTTGGCCTGCATTTGCTTTTCTGTGGATTATTGGTTTGTTGCTGCTTTTTTGGTATTGTTTGATCATGTTTGGATGTTGCTGGTAAGACCAGGCGTGAGTAAATGTCTCGTCCCTACACTAAGTTCTAAACCTTGCTTTGGATATCAGTCCTAATCTTAATCATAGAAAAGATCCCATGTTCACTGCCAAAAATCAGAAAACCAAGTCGTACGAGTATCTTGAGCCAGGACCTACACTAGCAGTGTCTGCATTGCTTGAGCAAGGAGCATTAAGTGAAACATTACTGTGATTATCAGTGTTTCAACCCCGCTGTCCTCAAGCAAGAAGCTTGAAAGTTTCAGCATGTCTGTTAGGGTGGTAACTGTTAAAGGTGTCAACTACAGTGGTGTGCAGGATGGTTCCACGTTTAATCCCTAGTCTTATGTCAGAGCAACATAGGAAGATAAGGAAGTTGTGGAGACCTGACATCCATCACATTGTATGCATGCAAACATTCCATGTGCAACCTTGTACTTATTGCTTGTCTTGAGTTCCTCCTTAGATTCTGAGAGTCAGAGTTATGCATTGTTTTAGCAATGTGTAGCCTATGAAATTTACACTCTGGCACCAACTTTAGAAGAATGCATCCTGGAATATCTGCATTGCCAGACTTTATCCCACCCTTGAGTTTCCAAAGTTATACTAAAACCTAACCCGCTGCTGTGGAGTTGTCCTTTGAGCCCCCCAGGTTTGGTGGTCACACTTGACCGTGTAAAGTTTTTCTTCCAGTGCAGCAGGAGTCAGTAGCTTCAGAAATGGAGACTCCGGTGGGCCTTCCCATGCCTTTAGTACCTTTGTGGGTGAGTCTGGTATTAAATGCATGTCAGCTGCTTTGTGCGTGGCTGGATATGTTTTCTTTGGTGTGGGAGTGCACTCTTAGGAACATGAGCTCGACACTGCCATATCCAGTATGGATCTCTGTCGACATAATACCACCTTTTTTAAATATTACCCTAGTGCTGAAGTCTTGTCAGCTCATCTCCAGTGGTTATCTTTTTTTGCACATCATGCAGATATGGCATGTCTTGCTGTAAAGCTAGTGTATTCAGGAGAAACGGGTCCTCATCTCTGAAAAAGACAAACATTACAAATGCAAATGATCCATATTTTTGTGTACATCTGCAAAAGATCACCTGTACTTTGTGGAGACTCTCAGGCTGATGGAAGTGTCTGATATAGTCATCTGTTGCTCTTCTGCTTTCTCTCCAGCTTTAGTCATGACTGGTATCTCACTGTCTGCTGCAACACCAGAACTCTGTTATTCAAACTTAAAGGTAGAGTGCAGCCATGTATATAACTATGTGAATAAGAATTAACATTTGCATCCCATCATGGGTGTTAACTATTGTAGTTATCTGTGTGACTGCTTTGACTAATTTGTACTGTAATTGTTGATTTTTGAAAATGCCTTTTCAGAATTTTCTTTGATCCATGATTTCCCTGGAAAAGCATTCTAAGAAATGAACGCACACTTTTTGGGAGGAACACCAGATGTTCATCGTTTTACCCTGCTGCAGTCATCACACTTGGGATGTCCTTCAAGGATGCATCTGCAGTCATCACATATGGGTTGTCCTGCCTCAGGCAGCCCTTCGGTTGGCCGGATTCCAAAGTCTGGGTCCGGCGTCGGCTGATGTCGCCCTTTCCCCGACGTCAGAGCGCCTGGGGTATAAAAGCATCAGCCGACGCCATCTTCCTCAGTCTTTCTTGCCGCGTGGTGCCCGAAGCAGAAGCAGTTCGCAAGTGCCGGTCGGCCAGCTCCTGTAATTCAGCTACCGAAGACTTCAAAAGCTAAGTACCCCGTTGGGGACTCTTTCTTGCCTCAGCCGATGTCCGATAAAGTTAATAATTGCTTAACTTGTGGGAAACAAATACCTCATAAGGATTTCCACTCTTACTGCCTCCCCTGCCTAGGCCCAACTGACGCACTCTTAGACGTCGGGCGGAGTTTGCAGAGGAATTTTTTGGGGCTAGTTTTTCATACAATATGCCGTTGGAGACTACGACTTCACATTTAACAAAGAAACGGAAGGACAAGGACCGACACACACGGGCCGCGGTTTCGGCTGAAACCACGGCCAGGCCTACCGCGAGTGTCTCGGTTGAAACCGAGTCCTTGGTACTTCCTACCCCCGAAACCGCTCAACCGACAACCTCGGCCCTGGAGGCCCCTGCTGAGTCGGTTATTGAATTCCCTTCAGAAACTGGTGTCTTGGAAACTTCTGACACCATTCCTCTAGACAAAACTACACCAGCACGTGGTGCAGCTAGGCCTCCTGCATCCATGTCCATAAAGGCATTCACCAGGGCTAAAGCTGCTAAACATACAAAAGCTATGCCTCCCAGGGTTATTCCTCAGGGACCCTCTACAAGTTCACAGATTCTAACTTTAGCAGAGGACCTTATTTCCTTAATTAGGGGCTCTCAACCCCCTCTAGACAAAAGGCCCAGGGTTGAGCCCTCTGATCCCCACTCCTCAGAGGAGGCCTCTGATGGCTCTGCTCTCTCGGACTACCAGGAGGAGGCTTTTTCGGCCTACGAGGATTCTGATGCAGAAGAATCAATCCCCTCGGCCTCCCCTCCAGAAGAACTATCCTTCGGGGAGACCCTTCACACTATGAGAGAGCATTTCAAATGGCAGGGCCAGGAATTCTGTGATTCCAGGAAAAGATTAAGAACTTTTCTGCATTTACCTCAGCATAGACCTTTGGCTATTCCTCCTGTTTTGAATGTCATTGATGATGTGTACTCTGAGTCTAGCATAACCCCTGACACTCTTCCTCCGGCCCCTGCCAAACCCGATAGGTACTACAGGGTCCCGGACTCGCATCTTTTTCTTTACAAGGCCCACTCTGCTGATCCAGAAACTATTTCCCAGGGCCCTAAAGGGGTTGCAGCTGCCACTACTAAAAATCCACTCCCCTCTGAAAGGGAGTCCAGGGCTTTAGAGAGATGGGGTAAAAAAGTGTATACGTCTGCTACTCTTTCTATGTGGGCATTAAATTGTCAATTTCATATGATACAGTACCAAGAGTATTTGTTAGATGAATTGCATAAGAAACTGTCTTCACCTGAACCCCTAGATCGCAAATCACTTCAGGATCTGGTACATAACTCCCAGCAGGTTAGCAACCATTTCTTACAGTGTGGTTATGATGCATTGGAAGCTTCATGCAGGTCAGCTATGACAGGTGCAGTCATACGTAGGCATGCTTGGCTGAAGGAACAATCTCTGCCAGACCATGTTAAAGCTAAGCTTCTGGATGCTCCACTGCAAAAGCAAAAGTTATTTGGCTCCACTGCTCAGGAGGTCTTAAAGAAATTTGAGGAAAAGGCAAAATCTGTACAGTCAAAGATTTTCTACAAGTCCAACCACCAAGATTCAGCAGAAATTGGCCTTACAAGAATTGGTCCTTTCCGGACACAGAAAGATTTCAGAGAGGCAAGAACAGGCGTGCCAGAGGTAGAGGGCAAGCTAGACGCTCCTACAGAGGACGTCAATGGCAGCCTCCCAACCAGAGAGGTAGTGCAGGACCTACAACTGCTGCACAAGGACAGACTCAATGACTTTGCTTTGACTCCACCAACCAGGGCTCAATTAGAAGCACCTTTGGGCGGAAAGCTTTCTTTATTCTCAGAAAATTGGCACAGTATTACAAGAGACAAATGGACACTGCAAATAATAGACAAAGGATACAGGTTCCATTTCCACACATTGCCAAAAAGAAAAGGCATGCCAGACCTGCCACCAAATCAAAGGGCAGAGGCTTTGAAACAAATCTCCAACTTAATGCAAATGAAAGCTATAGAAAAGGTTCATCTTTCAGAACAAGGCCAAGGATTTTATTCCAGACTATTCCTTGTTCCAAGAAAAGAAAATCAATGGAGGCCTATTCTCGACTTGTCCGCACTGAATACTTATCTCATTGTGCCAAAATTCAAAATGCTGACTCCACAGCAACTCCTTCCCATGCTGGGCAAGGGGTCTTGGCTGGTGACTCTAGACCTCAAGGAGGCATACCTGCATGTCCCTATCAGACAAAGTTGCAGAAGACACCTCAGATTTCTTGCAGGTTCAGAGCATTATCAATTCTCAGCATTGCCCTTTGGCTTATCTACTGCGCCCAGAGTATTCACAAAATGCCTAGCATCAGTAATTGCACACTGCAGACTTCAGGGGATTCAAATACACCCATATCTGGACGACTGCCTTATACAAGCGGACAGCCAACAAACTTTGGTAAAGGACTTGAATTATGCCATCCACCTACTGCAGGCCTTGGGATATACAGTGAACATTCACAAATCAAGACTTGTTCCATCCCAAAGAATAGCTTTTCTGGGTGCGGATCTAGACACAACCACCCAAATGGCTTTTCTCACAGAAGAAAAACAAAGACAACTACCGGATTACTTCAAGAATCTGACAAGACAAACTCAGCTGACTGCAAGGAAAATTTTGCAGGCCCTGGGTTACATGGCATCTTGCATTCTTCTGATTCCACAAGCAAGGCTGCATATGAGGAAACTACAATGGTACCTAAGGAGTTTATGGACTCAGCACAGTCATAGCTTAGAAACTTTGATCCCACTCATTCCATGCCTCCAAAAGGAATTTCTGTGGTGGGTTCAAGCAAGCCAGTCAAACAGAGGTCTGCCCTTCAGCAAGCCAATAGCCAGCCAAACCATTACAACGGATGCTTCAGACCACAGTTGGGGAGCACACATGGAGGGCAGATGTATTCAAGGACTATGGTCACAAAAGGAGCTACGCATGCACTTAAACCAAAAGGAAATGCTAGCAGTGATACATGCAATCGAGGCCTTCAAACTCTTTCTGCATCAAGGCCACCTGCTAATAAGGACAGACAACACAACAGTTATATGGTACATAAACAAGCAAGGAGGCACCCATTCCTACCCTCTTTGCAGACTGGCAATGAATCTATGGGAACTTTCCTTGAAACTCACTATAGAGCTGCAATCACAGTTTGTGCCAGGAAAAGACAATATACTGGCGGACAGCTTAAGCAGAAATATCATGGATGCACACGAATGGATGCTGCACCCAGACATCTTCCTACAGATAACACAATCATGGGGAAGGCCAGACATAGATCTTTTTGCCTCCCCCCACAATCATCAGCTGAAGAAATTCTGCTCAAGGACATACCACCCACAAGCATGGAAAGTGGACGCCCTATCTTTCAGCTGGAGAACTCTAACAGTGTATGCATTTCCACCTCTTCCATTAATGACCAAGGTCTTACTGAAGATCAGGACAGAGCAGCCAAAAGTGATTCTGATAGCTCCGGACTGGCCAAGACAGCACTGGTACCCACTGTTAAAGAGCATGTCACGCACGAAACCATGGCCTCTTCCTCTATGGCCACTTCTCCTGACACAGCACAACTACAAAACTCTGCATTCCAACCTGAAAACCTTGCAACTAACAGCCTGGAAAATACCTTGACTCCTCCTCAGGATAAGCTATCCAAGAGAGTGAAGGATATCATCATGGAAGCTCGCCGGCCTTCTACAAGAAAGGCATATTCAGCAAAATGGAAAAGATTTCACACTTGGAGCACCACAAAGGGCCTAGATGCGACAGTGATGAACATGGCACATATCCTGGAATACTTGGCAGAAATGCTCCACAATGGCCTGTCTTACTCTTCCATTAAAATTCATGCTTCAGCAATTTCAGCAGAGTACAATACTGATCCACCTGTCTTCTCTCATCCTCTCCTAAGACAGTTTCTAAGAGGAATTAAAAACAATCCTCCAAGGAATTCTCCAATGCCTACTTGGGACCTTAACTTCGTGTTGGAAAAACTAACTCTGCCTCCCTTTGAACCAGCAGCATCTGCAGAACTACAGTTCCTGTCTTGGAAGACCGCCTTCCTTCTGGCCATAACCTCAGCAAGAAGAGTATCTGAGTTACAGGCCCTCATGGCAGTACAGCCATTTCTTATTTTTCATCAGGACAGAGTCTCATTGAGAACCAATCCTTCATTCATGCCAAAGGTGGTATCCAGGGTCTCATTAAACCAAGCTATTCACCTGTCTACCTTCTTTCCAAATCCACAAAACAAAGGGGAGAAACTTCTGCACACCCTGGACATACACAGACAGTTGCGCTACTACTTGGACAGAACTAAAAGCTACAGAAAAACTGACCAGCTGTTGGTAGCATATGCTGCTGGTGCACAAGGAAAAGCAATTTCCAAACAGACAATTTCAAATTGGATAGGGAATTGCATTCGTTTTTGTTATTCCTTTCATGGAAAAACTGTGCCAGCTAACATTAGACCTCATTCCACCAGAGCCACAGCCACCTCCACAGCCTTCTTAAGAGGGGTGGCTGCCAAGGACATTTTAGAAGCTGCTACATGGAGCTCCGTGCATACATTTTCCAAGCATTACAATATACCTTTATATTCCAGATCCAGAGCAGGCTTTGCTACGGCAGTCCTGCAGGGCATTTTAGCTACACCATCCTTTACATAGATCCTCCACCCCCAGATTGGCTATGGTATTCTACCCATATGTGATGACTGCAAATGCATCCTTGAAGGACATAGTACAGTTTTGTACCTACCATAAATGTAGATGTCTGATAGGTATACATCTGCAGTCAGGTTTACCCTCCCTCCTTCCCCTCTTTGGTATTTATTGGGTACTTTTCCCTCTCATAGCTAGCTGGGGTTATCTATTATGGTGTATTTGTTTTATATATATGTATATATATATATATATATATATATATATATATACACATATATATACATATATATATATATATATATATATATATATATATATATATATATATATATATATACATATATATATCTCTGTGCATGTTTGGAATTTATTGCATTTCTCCAAATTTAGCCTTCCTTTGAGGGCACCTGGCATCTGGGACAAGAAACACTGAGGAAGATGGCGTCGGCTGATGCTTTTATACCCCAGGCGCTCTGACGTCGGGGAAAGGGCGACATCAGCCGCCGACCCAGACTTTGGAATCCGGCCGACCGAAGGGCTGCCTGAGGCAGGACAACCCATATGTGATGACTGCAGATGCATACCTATCGGACATCTACATTTATGGTAGGTACAAAACTGTACTTTATCCTGTCGTCAGGCGGTCCCGCAGTCGGCCGGAATTCCAAAGTCTTGGTCCGGCGTCGGTTTCTGTCGCCTCTTCCCTGATGTCAGTGCGCCAGGGGTATATATAATGCAACCAACGCCATTTTCTTCAGTCTTTCTTGCCGCGCGGTGCCCGAAGCAGAAGCAGTTCGCAAGTGCCGGTCGGCTGACTCCTGAGATTTTCGAATTCGAATTTCAGACCGAAGTCTTCTATAAAGCTAAGTACCCTGTTGGAGAAACTTTTCTTGCCTCAGACCGATGTCAGAAAAAGTTAACAATTGTATTTCTTGTGGGAAGCAAATACCTCATAAGGATTTTCATTCTTATTGCATACCTTGCCTAGGCCCAGACGACGACGTCACTTCTTGTCGGGTTTGTGCTAGGTTTAATAAGCGTACTATTAAAAGACGCTTTGATTTCGCACGACACTACTTCGGTAAAAAATTTAACTACACCATGCTGTCGGAACAACCGACTACCGGCGTGCACAAAAAACGCAGGGATAAGGACAGACAGCCCAGGCCTAAGCCAGATTATGAGGCCTCGGCCGATCTGGTCTCCGGTTCTCCGGTCCTCAGTGAGGCTCCGATGCAGCCCCTGACTACCGCAGATCTGGAACGCGAGACAGCTACGCAAATTTTGACGGAATGTGCCAGGCCGACACAGCCTTTTACTTCAGGCCCTTCCGACGACTTTGCTACAAAAGACGTCGGTACTACAGAAACGCCATCGGTTTCTGAAGGCGTTTTCAGACCGACGACCCTCACCATTAAAACGTTTTCTAAGTCGAAGACTCCTTCTAAATCTAAAAGGACTGCACTTCAGTCTCCTGTTCAAGGCCCCATGCCTAAGAAACAGATGCTCAAAATGGCTGAAGATTTGATTTCTTTAATCAGGGGTTCCCAGCCCCCTCCTGACAAAAGGCCTAGACAAGAGGAAGATTATGCATCCTCTGAGCAAATGTCCATTTCTTCAGACTCCTCTGAGGACCAAGACTACTCCTTCTCTCCTTATGAAGATTCTGATGCTGAGGACTCTATTCCCTCAGCTTCTCCTCCTGAAGACTACTCCTTTGGGGAAACTTTACACACTATGAGGGAACATATTCACTGGGAAGGTCAGGATTACTCTGATTCAAAGAAAAGGCTCAGAGAGTTTCTTTTACTCCCCCAACACAGACCACTTGCCATCTCACCAGTTTTGGACATTGTGGATGATGTCTATTTAGAATCCAGTTTCAACCCAGACTCTCTACCTCCTGCTCCAGCTAAGCCTGACAGATACTATAGAGTGCCTGATGCCCACATATTTCTTTACAAAAGCCCTGTAGCTGACCCGGAGACTATCTCACAGGGTCCCAAGGGGGCTAAGGCGTCTATGGCTAAAAACCCAGTACCTTCTGAGAGGGATTCCAGAGCTCTAGACAGGTGGGGGAAAAAGGTTTACACCTCAGCCACATTAGCTATGAGGGCACTGAATTGTCAATTTCACATGCTTAAGTATCAGCAATTTCTAATCTCTCAGTTAAAGCAAAGAATAACCTCTCTCCCTCAACAATCTGAATTGAAAGAAGTACAGGATCTGTTGCACGCCACTGAGCAGGTGGGCAAACATACCTTACAATGTGGGTTTGATTCTTTGGAGGCCTCCTGCAGAGCAGCTGTCACTGGGTCTGTTATACGTAGGCATGCTTGGTTAAAGGAACAAACTCTGCCTGATCATGTTAAAGCAAAACTACTAGATGCTCCCTTACAGCAAGATGTTCTTTTCAGAGTTAAAGCAGAAGAAGTTTTAAAGAAAATGGAAGATAAGGCAAAATCTATGCAGACAGTCAAAGATTTCCTACAAGTACAACCCCCTCGCTTCAGCAGAAACTGGCCAACAAATAATTGGTCCTTTCCAGCCACTGACATACCACAGAGGGGTAAATACAGACGCCCAAGAGGCAGAGGACAACCACAAGCCCAGTATAAACCTCGCCAATGGGGCTCTACAACACAGAAGGGAGGAGAAAACAGGTCTCAAACCACCAGAAGGCAAACTCAATGACTTGCACCTCATCTGGCCAAGCAGTACTCTCTTGGCATCCCCCTTGGGGGGGGGGGGACTCACACTTTTTGCAGACAACTGGCACATTGTCACAAAGGACAAATGGGTCCTAGACATAATATTACGAGGATACAGATTCCACCTTCACACCTTGCCAGTGAAAAGAGGAATGCCAAACCTGCCACAAAATCAATGGGCAGAGGCACAAAAGCAAATTACAGCTCTCATGGACATGAGAGCCATTCAACTGGTACCTACTCGAGAGCAAGGCCAAGTATTTTATTCAAGACTCTTTCTAGTGCCCAGAAAGGACAATGCCTGGAGACCAATTCTGGACCTTTCAATTCTAAGCACTTACGTACAAGTACCCAAATTCAAGATGCTAACACTACAGCAGCTACTTCCCAAGTTGGGCAAGGAAGCATGGCTAGTAACGTTGGACCAGCAAATGGACTCCAGGAAGCAACCAGAAAGAAAAACCAGATGAATGAACAAGCCACGAATTTTGACCTAGGTTTCGTCTTTAATCCGACTTCATCAGAACACACCTTAATACAAATAAAGAACAACCTTATATACACACTTAAAAATGACATCATCACTAGTCAATTGAATAATAACTTAATTAACATAATATATTGTAAATGAATATAATTAATTCAATATGAAGGCCAGCATACATAGTAAAAAGCACAACCCCAGACCCTAATATAATAATGTTAACATAAAAATAAAACTTAAAAATAAAACAGTAAAATTAAATTTGATATTTAGTTTTGCCAAATATGACTAAAGTGTTCCAATTAAACTAAAAATTAAAATTAATCATGAAAAACACAAAACAATCTAATTGCTGAGTGTATACATGCTGTATTGATATATCAAATATAAATATATATATGAGCTAGTTCACCCCAATATATTCTTTAATTTTAAAATGGGCATAATAGAAATGCAGTCATTAATGCCTGGGAATTCCAATGCATTAAGTTTCAACTGCCATTTCATCTCACCTATATCTAAGTGCACGTCCAGTTTCCTTCCAAATCTATCTACCAAAAACTGCTGGACCACACAAAACTTAAAATGATGCCCACTATTAGTGTTAATGTGCCTGTACAGGGCATTGGTCTTTTTCTTTAGCCTGATATCAGACTGATGTTCAATAATGCGGTCCCTTAATGCCCTGCAGGTCTTCCCAATATAAAAGGCTGGACACCGTGTGCACATAGCCGCATACACGACACTTGTGCTGTAACAATCAAAATGGGCACCAACCCTAACAGTGACTCCAGCTAAATTAAATGCGGCACCTGTCACATTAATCAAGTGACAAACACTACATCTACCGCACTTAAAGTTACCCTTACTTCTATAAGTAACATTGTTCTTAGTGTCATTCTTTTCCAATAATTGCTTAAAAGAAAATCCCTTCCTATAAACACATTTCGGAGGTCTCCCCAGTTTATCACTAACTAGATGATCCATTTTCAAAACTTTCCAATTGTTGGTAATAATGTCAGCAATATAAGGGGCATCAAAGGAGAAAGTAGTAATAAAGTGTAATGGATGGCCAGCACCAGCCCGTGCACTAGTATCATCATTCCTAGGAATGATTTCACCCATGGGAGCAACATTAACCTCAACATGCTCATTCCTAATATCATGCTTTTCATACAGTAAAGCCCAATAAACACCATTAGCCCTTTTGGCTTTAACTTCATCAGCTATACAATCACACAATGCAACTGGGTAACCCCGCCTAATAAACATCAACTTGATGAAATCAAGCTCTTTGATGAAATCAACATCCAGACTTGTCATTCTCGCCGCCCTGACCATCTGCCCTTTAACTATTGCCTTCTTCTGATGGTCAGGTTGACTACTTGAATAACTCAAATATGAATTGGAAAATGTTGCTTTTCTATGAATAGTAGATATCAATCTAGAATCAACAGGACTATAGGCTAAATGCACGTCCAAATAATCAATTTCACTTTTGCTCATACTATGGGTAAATTTCAAAAATTCAACAGAATTATTGAGAAAATGAATAAATTCCCCAAACTTATCATTTCCACCATCCCAAATGATAAACAAATCATCTAGGAAGCGGGTGTAAAAGCTAATGTGGGGCATAAACCTGCTGGTAAAAAGGAATTCCTGCTCCCAGTATGCCATTACATAATTGGCATATACTGGGGCGCACGCCGCCCCCATCGCTACCCCAGTTGTCTGCATGAAATAACTACCCTCAAACTGAATGAAGTTGTTAGTCAACACAACTTCCATTAAGCCCACCAACAAGTTGATTCTGTCCTGATCGAATAAACCAGTTTTCAACAATTGAACCTCCAACCATTCTAATCCTATTGCTGTAGGAATAACTGAAAACAAGTTTACAACATCAACTGTAACCATAATGGTATCATTAGTAAATTTAACGCCATTTAGCCTCTCCAAAAATGACCACGAATCTTTTGAGATATAATTGAATACCTTTAAACCCTTTTGTAACTCAAAATCCAAAAATTTACGTATAAAACAGGTTTTACTGCGTTTGCCATCAACAATTGGCCTAAATGCCAAATTATTCAAACCCTTGTGGATCTTGGGTATTCCAAATATCCCACTAACCACTGGGCAATCATTAACCAGATACCTGTATTCGTCCTCATTAATATGCCCCTGCCAAAGTAGGTCCTCAATATATAAATTAACCTTACTATAGGCAATATTTAATTCATTAAGGCTAACATCTTCATAAGTGTCCGTTGCCAATAATGCCATAATACTATTGACATAAATCAACCCTGTCAATAAGCACTAAACCGTTTCCTTTATCGGGCTTCATAAATCTTATAGAAGTATCATTTGTCAACTCATCCAATAATTTGTGCTCCTCCAAAGTAAGATTGTCCTTCACATCAAACGCTGACCTGTAATGTGGACTCATTGCCCACCTGTAATGTTCCCTAATATCCAACTCACATATCCTTTCATATGCATTGGTAACAATATTAGGTGGGGGCATATACTTGCTTGGTTTTTTCAGAGTCAAAACCGCTGGATTTCTATCAACTCCACCAAACATCAATCTCAGATTCATTTTCCTTACTAACATTTTTAGGTCAACCAAAGTATTAACTAAACACCCCCGAGCTAAAGGGACAAAAGTTAAACCTTTAGCCAACAAGTCAACGTGCTGTTTGTTAATGATTTTAGTAGAATAATTATATATTTTAAAATCATCGTAACTGTTAGCTATAATAACAGGACTACTAGGCCCACATTTCAAAGCTGGTGCAAGGTTTTCATCTATAACTTGCATCAGCTCATCAATTCCACAGTCCGCAATACAGTAGCCCAAATTAGTTTGCCCCAAGTTGTCAATTTCTTGTTCAATTTCACTGTCACTATGGCTGTTTTGATGCACATCAACCTCACCAAAAAAGGTTGGAAAAGTGTGCAAACTAACATCATACAAGGAACCACAGTCAACATCAATATTATGTTCAGAACAGTTATTAACTAAACAATTATAATCAACAGCATCAAAAGAACCTTCACTCATACCTGAAGGTTGCTGAATCCCAACACAACATTCTTTAACATCATCCATTTCAGCGTTCACTAAAATCGAGCTGGAATCTGCAATAGTTTCTGTTTCATGCATAATTCCGTTTCCATCCCTCCCAAAGGATGAACCAAGCCCAGCTCTATAATTACACTTAAAAAACGATGGCCTATGATCCACATTTACTTCCCCCATCATGTTTGCATGTATGCCTACCAAATATGAATTAAAAATAAACGGATCACAAATATTGTCCCGATTTGTATCTACATTATTACTACAATCAGCAACATCTTGCAAACACTGTATAACTGGATTATAAGCAAAAACTTCATTATCATTAATAGCATTAGTAACATCAAAAGAGCACTTTTGATTTTGAATTAAATGTTCAGAAGTTGTCCCAGCGTCATGGTAGCCCAAATGTTCACAAACCTCATCCGAATTAGACAAAACGGAAGCAGCAAACCCACAAGCGTAATTCCCATTTAAATTTGCAGCAGATGTGTCCGTAAACCCCCCACAAGGCTCACAAGCCGAAAATGTACAATTCTCATCAGCCACTAACAAGCGGTCGACATAACAGATGCTCGCACTATTTTGTGACTCAGTATCGCTACCAGCACGCCGCTCGTTAGCATTGAAACGTGCATCTAGTTCACAACCATCTTTAAAACACGCTACACAAGCAAATTCATTAGGCGAGACTTCACCTAAACTGTGAAAGTCGCTAAATGAGCCATCCGTGTTCAGCGCCGATAAACGCCTGTTCTTATTTAACTCAACAGGGGTAATGAGATCAACAAGCCCGACATAGTCAAGACAGTTTGATAAATACGGAAAATGCTCCAAATTAAAGGGCTCACCTGTGCGATTAAAACCACACTCAGGATTTATGCATTCCAATGGGCTCGATTGCCCCTGTTGTTCATATTGACAGAACTTACTAACTCTGGCTTTGCACCCTGTCTGTTGTAATCGTTGAACGTATTCTGTTCCTGCCGCTGGTTTCGCCCACGTATCCTCTGCGACCTTCTTGGCTCCACTTCTAAAGGCAAGTCAGCCCGCTCCTGCTCACCATTTGTACTCTCACCAATAGGCGCCACCTCCAAGTCCCTGCTGTAATAGTTTTTATTTAAAGGAACCTTACCAAAACAATTGCCCTCAGACATGGGATACACTATATTTCGCCTATACTCATTGGTATCCCTTTCTATCTTTTTAGCTTTTCTTGAAAAGATAGTTTCACATTGTTTGTTCACTTCTGCCAGCAAATTGTTATAGTTAGTAAAATAATGGTCAAAATTCAAATCAGCAGTAATAGCCTCATTCACCATTTCCAGTTCACACAACAATGAGGCTATTTGCTGGTCATTGTATTTTATAATAATAGCTAAAAGTTCAAGCCCCATTTTATTATATAAAGTATGAACTTCTTCCAGCATGTCTTTGTTGTTGGCAATCCCATTGGGATACTTCCAGGCTCGCAAACCTTTGGGTACAAGGCCACAGTCAATATTTTTCTGCAAATACCCATTTTCAATTTGCAGTTTCTTAAGGGCAAATAACTTCTTTTCAAAATCATTTAAACGCTGTGCCATAGGTTTAAAGTCATTTCTTTCAATGTTAACCACTGCCCCACTTCGTTGAAAATTAAATTCATTAACTCTCCACTTATTAGCATCAAATTCAGCCCCAAAATCCGTACCTTCTGAATTTTTAGAAGTTGAAGGATTCGTAGACCTCACTCCAGTATTCACCTCAGGAGAACTATGTCCCACTCCTACCACAGTAGCAAAGTCAGGTTTTTTACAGGGTTTTGAACCCAAATTATGAGCATTTTTCTCATTCTGCTGACCTTCAACCAAAGTCTGAATCTGCTTAGAATGCTCAAGTAATTTCTGGTTGATAGCTTCCAATAAGCCCAAAATGTCTGGTCCAACACCACCACTCTCCATACTAACAAAACACCAGACCAAGAATAAATAAATGCACCAGCAAATGGACTCCAGGAAGCAACCAGAAAGAAAAACCAGATGAATGAACAAGCCACGAATTTTGACCTAGGTTTCATCTTTAATCCGACTTCATCAGAACACACCTTAATACAAATAAAGAACAACCTTATATACACACTTAAAAATGACATCATCACTAGTCAATTGAATAATAACTTAATTAACATAATATATTGTAAATGAATATAATTAATTCAATATGAAGGCCAGCATACATAGTAAAAAGCACAACCCCAGACCCTAATATAATAATGTTAACATAAAAATAAAACTTAAAAATAAAACAGTAAAATTAAATTTGATATTTAGTTTTGCCAAATATGACTAAAGTGCTCCAATTAAACTGAAAATTAAAATTAATCAGTAATTAGATTGTTTTGTGTTTTTTTTAATTTTACTGTTTTATTTTTAAGTTTTATTTTTATGTTAACATTATTATATTAGGGTCTGGGGTTGTGCTTTTTACTATGTATGCTGGCCTTCATATTGAATTAATTATATTCATTTACAATATATTATGTTAATTAAGTTATTATTCAATTGACTAGTGATGATGTCATTTTTAAGTGTGTATATAAGGTTGTTCTTTATTTGTATTAAGGTGTGTTCTGATGAAGTCGGATTAAAGACGAAACCTAGGTCAAAATTCGTGGCTTGTTCATTCATCTGGTTTTTCTTTCTGGTTGCTTCCTGGAGTCCATTTGCTGGTGCATTTATTTATTCTTGGTCTGGTGTTTTGTTGGTATGGAGAGTAGTAACGTTGGACCTCAAGGAGGCATACCTGCATGTCCCTATCAGACAAAGTTGCAGAAGATACCTCCGTTTCATTGCAGGTTCAACCCATTACCAATTCTCTGCACTGCCCTTTGGCTTATCTACTGCGCCCAGAGTTTTCACAAAATGCTTGACACCAGTAATTGCATACTGCAGACAAAGAGGAATTAAAATATATCCATACCTGGATGACTGCCTCATCCAAGCAGAAAGCAAAGACATTCTCTTACATCATCTGGCCTTTGTAAAGCATCTACTAAACTGCCTGGGGTACACAGTAAACGAAAAGAAGTCAAAACTAGTACCCTCACAAAAAATGACATTCCTGGGTGCCAGCTTGAATACAATGGCCCAGAAGGCTTATCTTACGCCAGACAAGCAACTACAACTGACTCAATATTTCAAGACAATGGCAACAAAGACCCAGTTAACTGCAAGAAAAATTTTGCAGGCTTTGGGCTTCATGGCATCTTGCATACTAATAATACCATTTGCAAAGCTGAATATGAGGAAATTACAGTGGTACCTAAAAAGCGTATGGTCTCAACACAACCACAGCTTGGACACAATGATATCTCTTATTCCCTGCCTACAACAGGAATTTCTATGGTGGTCACAGGCATGTCACCTCAACAAGGGTCAGCCTTTCACCTTGCTCCCAGCCAGGCAAACTATTACAACAGATGCTTCAGACTACGCCTGGGGGGCACATATGGCAGGACAATGCATTCAAGGCGTATGGACTGCAGATCAAAGAAATCTGCACATAAATCAAAAAGAGATGCTAGCTGTACAGAAAGCTCTGATAGCCTTCAAGGATCTATTACATCCAGGACAACTTGCAATAAAGACGGACAACACCACAGTAATGTGGTACATAAACAAACAAGGTGGTACACACTCTTACCCTCCATGCAGGCAAGCAATGACCTTATGGAACACAGCTCTGGCCTATCAAGTCCAGTTACAAGCTCATTTCCTGCCAGGACAGAAGAACACATTGGCAGACGACCTCAGCAGAAACATCAAGGATCCCCACGAGTGGAAACTAGATCCCCAAATATTTGCAATGATAACTCAGAAATGGGGCCTTCCAGACATAGACCTGTTTGCCAGTCCTCAAAACTATCAACTGACAAAATTTTGTACAAGGACATATCACCATCAAGCTTGGAAAGTGGACTCTCTCTCTTTCAGTTGGAAAAACCTGACAGTATATGCCTTCCCTCCATTGCCTCTCCTCACAAAGTTTCTTTTGAAAGTCAAAAAGGAGAGACCATGACTGATTCTCATAGCCCCAGACTGGCCACGCCAGCACTGGTATCCGCTATTGAAAAATATGGCCCACAGCCCACCATGGATATTGCCTCAAATCCCCCATTTGCTCACACAACAAAACAATCAGATTCTTCACAGCCAGCTCAAAACTTTAAATCTGGCTGCATGGCAAATCATCTAAACATCCAACCAGCACCTCTTTCACAAGCAGTTTTGGATGTTATTCTGGAAGCCAGGAGGCCAAGCACCAGGAAGGCTTATTCGGACAAATGGAAAAGGTTTTGTGCCTGGAACCAAGCTAAAGGCCAAGACACAATTCAGCCTCACATGCCTCACATTCTACAGTATTTAGCTGAGATGTTGCACAAAGGACTTTCCTTTTCCTCTGTTAAAATCCATGCTTCGGCTATTTCAGCTCACTACAACACGGATCCACCTTTATTTTCACATCCTCTTCTAAGGCAGTTCCTCAGAGTGGCAAAAAACATTAGACCACCCAGGAGAGCTCCTACACCAACATGGGACCTCAACTTTGTTCTGGAAAAACTAACGCTGCCTCCCTTTGAACCAGCTTTCTCTGCAGATCTACAGTTCCTATCATGGAAGACTGCCCTGCTCCTAGCAATAACTTCAGCTAGAAGAGTCTCAGAGCTACAGGCACTAATGGCAGTGGAACCTTTCCTCATTTTTCATCAAGACAGAGTTTCTCTACGAACTAATCCTTCCTTTATGCCTAAGGTGGTTTCCAGTGTAGCTTTAAATCAAACCATCCACTTACCCACTTTCTTCCCCGATCCACAGAACAAAGGTGAGAGACTCCTGCATTCCTTGGACATTCACAGGCAGCTTTGTTACTATTTGGACAAAACTAAGGCTTTCAGAAAATCTGACCAGCTCTTTGTATCCTATGCTACAGCTTCTCAAGGGAAAGCTATATCAAAGCAAACCACTTCTAAATGGATAGGTCATTGCATACGTTTCTGCTACACCCATCATGGGAAACCAGTTCCTGCTACCATTAGATCCCACTCTACCAGGGCAACAGCTACCTCTGCAGCCTTTCTCAGGGGGGTTCCAACCAAGGAAATTTTAGAAGCTGCAACTTGGAGTTCAGTACACACCTTTACTAAACACCATCACTTACCTCTTTACTCAAAGTCCAGGGCGGGCTTCGCCACTGCAGTTCTGCAGGGCCTTATAGCCCCCACTAACCCTCTGATACCTCCCCCCTACCTTAGCTTTGGGATTCAACCCGAGTGTGATGACTGCAGCAGGGTAACACGATGAACATAGTATAGTTTTGTACCTACCATAAATGTAGATGTTCGAGTGTTCACCCTGCTGCAGTCCAGGTTACCCCCCCCTCCATCCCCTCTGATCTACTGGCTAAATCTATTCTATGCCTTACTGATGTATTTGCTTATAGCTGAAGGGATTTTGTGTTTGTGCTGTGGTTACTCCTTTTGGTACTAATTTCTGACCACCTTTTTGGGGGCACCTGACATCTGGGGCAAGAAAAACTGAAGAAAATGGCGTCGGTTGCATTATATATACCCCTGGCGCACTGACGTCAGGGAAGAGGCAACAGCAACCGACGCCGGACCAAGACTTTGGAATTTCGGCCGACTGTGGGACTGCCTGATGACAGGATAACCCAAGTGTGATGACTGCAGCAGGGTGAACACTCGAACATCTACATTTATGGTAGGTACAAAACTGTACTTTATCCTCCCGTGAACACCGTGTTTCCTTCTGAAAGAAGTTACTAGCTGATGAGGCACAGAACCTTAAAGCTCAACTAAATCAGAATTACATTGGTGCAAGCCAGGCTAGCCTCAGGTGATCTCTTTCTGGTTTTCAGTAGAGAAAGATAGAGAACATGGATTGGCCACAGAAAATTACCATTACAGACAGAGAATCCAGTCTTGATGAACACATTGGATGCCTTCTTTAAAAAAAAAAAAAAAAAAATCAGCATGTGAATTTGATTGCTCAAAAATCCTATATATGTCTGCCTGTCCATCCATCTGTGTCTGTCTGTATCTGTAAGAGCCCAATGCCATTTTGGGGATGTCCAAAGCAATGAAAATTGGGTTGGATGAATACATGTCCACTTGTGTCTGATTCATAAACGACATGAGTGATACTAAGCAGTGAACTTTCTAGTCGAATGTCTGCTGATAGTCTTTGTGCAGATCACTGTTGCAGTAGCGCTGACTGTTGGTATGTATGCCACAGATGGCCATGCATGCAACCTAATTTCCATAGGTCAGCATCTTTTCTTCTGGGCAGATAGATGACCACCTCTTGCGGGGCATCAGCATATTTGCTGGATAAAACAGGTATCTATTAGTGCAATCTTTAGTCCTTTCCTGCCACAATGCACATTCATGTGAAGAACCACTTATCTGAAATCTTTTGTTTAGCAAGTTACTGCACAGTTAGTGTAGGTAAGTACTTCATTGGGGAGAACCTTTTTTGTCTTTTATTGTTTGATGGTGTATTTGCAGTTTGGGGGTGGGGGAGGGGCTGACTATCATTTTGTTAGTGGAGATATGTTCAGTCTGCAAAAACCTCTATGTATTTGTGCAAAGACACCATTAAAGATTGAGATCTGTTATATATTTTGCTTGTGACTCGAACTTGACATCTTGAACTGTACAGTCTACCAGGGCTTTTTTCCTAAGACAGTTGGGGAAAAAGGGGCTATTCCTTTCAGCACAGAATTGGGTGAAGCATGAGCCCTTCATCCACAGTGCCAAATCATTTGATTGGTTATCTGTCATAGCAGCCATTCCCTTAAAGAGAAAGAAGTGAGGGGATTAAGGAAAGAAGGGTAGATGATACTGGATACACCTGTGGACCTCATTGCCCCTTTCCCACTTGAAGCAGAAGCTTACTGCGAGTTGAATTTGCAGTCCCAGCCCACATACTTGAGTTATCTGAGGTCTCTACTATTGCCCCTATGGAGACAGCCATGCCTCCTGACACATGTAAAAGGGATCTAAATGACCCTTTGCAGGTGCTGCCATCTGATGCCTCTTTCATAGTAACCGAATGAGAGGACTGTACTCTTGTGGTGCATGTTAGGGAAGACATCTGCACCAGCAATCTGGCATTCTGTGACCGCCGTTCAAAACCTCAAGCCTTCCCGGTGGTGACACCAGCTAAGAGTGCCCAGAAGTCTGAACCCAGGTATTGCACAGCTAAGCTGTTTGCAGTTTTCTAGGACTGAAGTAACTGCTGCTGGTTCCTTGGCAGCTCCCCCCCCCCCCCAGCCCCTGACTCTCTATTTGCAGTGGATCTCCATGGCTTGGAGGTTTGTTTTTTTTTTTTGTTTTTTTTTGTTATAGAGCCTGCAGCCCAGTTGACCAACCAAAAAAAAAATCTCCACGTAA
This sequence comes from Protopterus annectens, assembly GCF_019279795.1. Lineage (NCBI taxonomy): Eukaryota > Metazoa > Chordata > Ceratodontiformes > Protopteridae > Protopterus > Protopterus annectens. The sequence continues at coordinate 579,330,544 of NC_056726.1, read as the reverse complement.
GAGAGATTCTGACTTTATGGGTAGTGAGGAGTAAGACTTGAGCTATGCTTTACAAATCTATTCTTTAATGTATGAAACAAACCCTGTAGATGCTGTGTTGTCGTCCCCCCCACAGAGGGAATTTTATTTGGTGATATGCTATGTAAAATGAATAATATGTTGCCAGAGTTATTTCTTGCCCAGATGTGATGCTTTGTCCTTCTGGGCTTGGATACTGCCATACCTTTGGCTGCTCCCCCACCTAGGAACTTTAGAGAATGGCTTCCTGTAAATAGTCAGGCTACCAGTCCCTTGCCCTAAGTAAGTCTGACAAGTTCTACAGGGTTCAGAAATCCCAAAAGCCTGAAACAATTTTTTTATGGCTGATCCAACAGTGGTATGTCTGGATCCAGAAAATGGATCAAAAAATGTTCCCAGCAGACTTCCAATTGGAAGAACAGATTTCTTGACCACGTTGGGCAGAAGGTCTGTACGACTGCCACTCTGGTTTTCAGCAGAGTCGGCTGTCAGACTCTACAAATTAGTAGGTCAATCCCCTCACTCAGATGAAGTAGAAGATGGGGGTGATGTCTAATGAGGACCTGAAGGCAGAACTTTTAAAATTTACGTGAACTTTTGGTCAGGTGGTTAATATGAGTAGGATTCTGTAGCTGCAGCATTCAGGGCAACAGCTGTGGGAGCTGTTATTATGTGATATCCCTGTCTAATGCAGCAATCTGAGAATCATAGGGATGCAGCTGTTTAATGTTCTAGGTCATAAGGACCTGTTGTTCAGGAATCCTGCAGCAGAGGTTTTCAAAATGATGGAGGAAAGGGGGATAACTGTATACCTTTGAAATTACGTTTTCAACCTGCCCCCCAGTACGCCAGTATGACTGAAACTATCCCACCAAGATTTGGCCTTAAAATTACAGGAAATATAAGGGTAAGCAGGTGACAGAGAAAGGACCAATACAAAAAGAATTGGCAGGAATACCTGAAGGGGAAGTCTGAGGGACCTCAAGGTCACACACCCACAAGGGGTTCTGCATTGACTACCAAGAGTTTTTCCTCACCCATCTATATCCAGCACCTTCCCTCCTACCACCCTAGGATGGGAAAAAGATTGAGTTTGTTTGTTAAAAAAAAAAAAAAACAAAAAACAGAAGGACATTACAAATAACAAATGTGTCTTACAAATAATCACTGAGCATTACAAGCTTAAAAAAAAAGACCAATTAAATCTTGTATTTTCATTCCTACAGGAACTTCTTTAGCAAGGCATAAGATAGTAAAAAATCAGCAGCAAAATAAAGGGGTCAGCTTGAGTATCTTCTCAAGCCCAGAAGGAGTTCTTGGTGAAGACCCATCTTGGAACTTTCAAGTTTGAATACCTATATAAAGGTTCCAAAATCCGGTATTCAGATTGTTTGATTCCTTGGGAAATAGCTCTTCCATCTCAAATTGTCATGTGAAAGCTATCTGCATTTTGTCACAACTAATCTTAGTGACAGACCGGCTGAGCAGATATGTAGATTCCCCAAAAGTAGATTTTGCACAGTAATGTCTTCCTTCAAATAGTTCACAGGTGGGGGTGTCCCAGAAACAGACATGTTAGCTTGTCTGAGCAACAATCACATTCTGCTCTAGAGTACCATACAGAGATGTTCAGGCAGCATATATATTCTCTTTTCTGTATGCATTTCTTCCGATTCCTCTTCTCCCCCGATGATTCAGAAGGTAAAGGAGATGGGGCCAGAGGTACTGCTAATGATCCCCTTTCGGCTTGGGCATCATTGTGTTTCCCTTCTTGTACAGACTTCTGTGGAGAAACCTCTCACACTGCCTATGTATCTGAACCTCTTGACACAAGACAAAGGCCCTTATATATCCCATCTTGAAGAATCTATAGTTCACAGATCAGACGATATAGCCTTACTAGTCTTTAGACAACAGTTTACAGGGAATGTCCTTATAATTAAGGAGGCTAGGAAGCCTTCTGCCAGAAAATGTTAGCTGTCCAAATAGAAAAGATTCCCTGTTTGGTGCCAAAAAAAGAATCTGGGCCCCTTGTTAACCTGAAGTGCACATGTTTCTTCTCAGTACTTGTCTGAGTTGTTTAACTGTGGGATGACTTTGCCTCTGACAGTACATCTTAAAGTCATTTCGACTTGCATGCTTATGGACCCCCCCCCCCCCCCCCAGCATTCCTGCAGATTGTCAAACATTTCTTAAAGTCCTATTGTTGAGACTACCCGTAAAAGTTATTGGTCTTCCATTGGGTCCTTAACTTTGTCATGGAAAAGATTGCCCAGCCTCTTTCAAACCAGCTAGAACTGCGCCTCATCATGCTGAATTCCTTTCCTGGAAAATTGCCTTTTTGTTTGCTCTTTTGTTAGCTAGAAGAGTGCCAGAACGGCGTGAATTAACATCTGAAGACCCCTTTCATGAAGATACAGCCAGCATAATTTTCCTGTAATCAGCCCATATAGCTGTATATTTTTTTTCTTAACCTGTAAAAGAAGATCAAGAAAATTCTGCACTCTTTGGATAGCCACAGGTAGCTGAGATACGGTTTGATAAAGCCAAAAACAGTAAGACTTCAAATCGTCATTATGTGTCCGTTATAGTCAAGAAAGAGGGAAAGCCAGTGTCTAAACAGACCATTTCTAAGTTCCTGGCTCAGTGCATTCTCTTTTGTTAAGTTCCTCATGGGAGAAAGCTAGAAGGGCATTTGAGATCCCACAGCACTAGAGGGATAATAGCCACAATGGCCTTTCTTAGAAGAGTGAGTGCACAGGCCATTCTAATGGCAGCCACTTGGTCCTCTCTTCATACCTTTTCCAAGCAGTACAGGCAAAGACTGCTTCCAGGGCAAGAGCTGAGTTTGTTGTAGCCATTCTACAGTGTCTTTTACAGCTCTCTTCAACTAGTCCATCAACTTCCCACTGCTTTTTAGCAGTCTTAGAATCATCCTAGTGGTCTGTTCTGCTGTGTCAGTGATTTGTAAAAAGAGCATAAAACAGTTGCATAGGAATTTGCCATAACAGTAGAAGTCCGACTAAATGACTATTCTAGTATTGGTATGGGGTACCTCCATTTTTTTTTTATCCTTGTACCCTTTTCCCCCAGGCCTGCTCAGGTCTGGATCAATTGGGGAAAGCCAGGTTTTGTACATCCTTTGTTCCCTGAGTCTTCTGCTTGTGGCCATGACTTTTTTCTTATGGATAATGCCCAGGAAGAGGTCAGGATTGCCATTCTGTTGGTGTCATGAGCAAGGAAGAACCAAAGAATGTATTAATCAACATCTGCTTTATCCAGAGATCATACCAGCATCCATCAGAAAGTAGCATTTGTCCAGTCCACTTAAGATTCATAGGTTCATAGATTAGTACTAGGCTAACTGTCCTTGTGGACCACTTTAAGCCTAGCAAGTTACCCTATGTGAGAATCAAACCCTGCACCTTTTGTTTGTAAGGTTAACACCTTAACCATTATGCCATCCTCCCACCCATCTGGCAAAGAATGCTGAGCTTTGGAAGGTAGACATCAGGCCTTCTGAAGCAGGTCCCAGTAATAAATTCTACTGTAACAGTGAGCCACTTGAGCATCTGCTATTATTGTATTTTATGGTGAGTAAGCTTAAACCTTGCTAAAACATTCACACTTTTCATTTTTTAGGTCTCCTACCTGAGGAATTTCCTACCAGCTTAGCTTAGGGACTCAGCTGCCAGTGCTAGTTTTAGGAGAGAATGAACTGCCTGTCTTTTTGGGTTAGTGCTTGGCTTGACTTACCCATATTTTTTCTTAATCTAGTTTACTTGATGGTTGTTTTGGATTTGGATCTTCTTTGTTTTACCTGTAGGATTACTTAATGTTACTTGTTTAATGATGGCAATATATTACATTCTGTCTTTTGTTTTAGTGTTGCCACATATTGTTTTTGCCTACTCTTGTTTTTTTAGTCTGCACAGAGCTTGATTATAGGCACTTAAGTAAAGCTGGTGTACTTTTTTCTGTCCTGTTCTCACTTACATTCGGCTTTCTTACTAATATTTCAGTAAGCAATCGTTAGATTAATTTATTTTTTTTTTGGAACCTTCACTTTTTGAGTGATAATCTTGTTACTTGCAATATTATTCCTTGTTTAGACACTGGTATTGATGTTTTTCTACATATTTTCATCCATCAGGTGGTTTCCTGATTACACAGAGAATGCTGGACATGTTCAAGCGTCCCACTGATCCACCTGAATACAATTACCTCTATCTCATCCCAGGTGGTGTGTTTATAGGAGGTTATGCAGCTGCTCTTAACAGTGGATATTCTATCGAACAAGTGAGAATTTGTCTTTTAATATTCATAAAATAATGTGTATTACTATTTGTAATGCATTTTATGTTGAGCAATATTTCCTTTTTCAGGTAGCTTACTTGTGTAATAGAAAATCGTGGTCTAATATTAAGACCCTGCTTGTGATAGGGTAACCTGTCCACTAATCAGCATTATGAATATTTTTTGAGAAGTTCATGCACTGGTGATGAATTGAGTACTCGTGCCATATGATAAATGTCAACTGCATAAGTGCACTTATCCCACATATATTGTAGTTCTTTTTTTTTAATTTAATTAATTTATTTATTTTGTTAGTGTGCTGTGGATCTTGATCTTTGCCATTAGCAGTAAAAAAAATCCTGTTTTTGCCTAACCTTTGCTTTTCTTTTTTTTTTTTTTTGAAAAATTCTGAATTAAGGAAGAATAGTAGAAAAAAACTCTCACAACTGGGGGGGGGGGGGTGTTCATGCCAACACCTGGTGACTGGATCAGACGTCTGCTTGAAATTCTGCTTGCAAGATTTGCTGTGGCTGTTGCCTACTACATATATAGACTTGTGGTGCAGAATCATTCAGGCTTCCCAGTAGTGGGGAATCAACATAACTAGACAGAATTCATTTCTTACAATAGTGTATCTTGAGTCCATGGGAGTTACTCTTCAGATTCCCCTCCTAAAGATTTTTGATACAGTTTCTAGAATGAAGGACTTGATTCAGTAGGAACAAAAAAAAAATTAATTCCAGGGTCTCAACAAAGATGTGATTTGTTACATATGGACCTTCCTCAACCTGCTGCTGTTCTTGACAGCCTTAAAAGATGCTTTTTTGACAGCTAGCAGTTTACCTGACAGTCATCCACCTGCTACAAGAAAGTTCCATAAATGGTAAGAGGTGCCCCGACCTGCAGATTTCTTTTTGCTAACTCCAGGTCACATCCTGCAGTAATTTCTTTGTCAAAGTCTGTGCCTGCCAGACTCTTTACAACAGCTATCCCTTTCACCGTTTACAAATTGAGAAAAGCTTTTGATAAATTTGGGGGGGAAAGGTATAAATTTGTCAGGCTCGTGTATAAATTTCTGCTGGCTTCTTCTGACAATATGAGGAAGTTAATTGCAATTTCGTAATGTTTTGGGGATGCCTACTGGAAACATCCCTCTCTTCCTTGGGACAAAGTGGAGTTTTAAAGAGTTAATGTCTGTTTTTCATCTAGACTCCAGGCATGTGCCAGGTAATATCACAGAATTGAAGGTTTCATAGCATGTACTATTCTCATGATTCCCTTGGCCAGACTTTACATGAAGATTTAATGGTTTGTGGACTCAGTACCAACACTCCCTTTCTTTTTAGATTCCAGTGCTGGGGGTTGTCGAAAAGGAACTAATGTAATGAGTGAATGATCCTTTTCCCTTTCAGTACCTACTCAGTCTGTACCTCATATGCATCAGACTTCGCTTGAGAAGCTGTTTTCAACAGAGCAAAAGTACAGAAGGGCCTCTGGAACAAGTAAGACAAGTTAATACACATAAATGTCAGAGAAATGATGGTTCTAATAAATGTTGTTGTATCTTTGAACCATCTTTGCACTTCAGGTCCTCTGCTAGTAATCACAGGAAAACATCATAGTTATGTGGTACCTAAATAGGAAGAAACAAGTTTGTACCCCTTTGCAGACTAGCTGTTGTAGCCTGTGATCTAACAAATACAGTATGTCCCTCCAGACTACTTGCATTTCATTAGAGTGAAATATTGTTGTAGATAAGCTAAGCAGGACCAGGTCAAGCCTTCATGAATGGAGGCTGAACCTGGAGGTCTTTTAGGAATTAATGCATCTGTGGGAGCTCCTCAAGGAGATCCCTTTGCACCCAGTCACAGTAGACAGTTAAGGATATTGTGCTTTAAGACTCCTTGCCCACAGGATTGGAAGACAGATACCTTTTCATTACCATGGATGGAACTATTTCTGTATGCTTTTCCACCGTTTCCTCTGATAACTAGAGTTCTTCTAAAGATTCAGAAGTACTCCCAAAGATTATTGTGGTGATTCCCTTTTCGCCCTGGCAACAATGGATGTTATTCGTGTTTCACTGTTGCAGTCATCACACTTGTGTTATCTGCCTGCAGGTAGCCCACAGTTAGCCTGAATACCAGCGTCTGAGGATTTCTGTGTCGGATGCTGTCACCTCTTCCATGACGTCAGGTCATCAGGGTATAAAACATGCAGCCGACGCCATTACATCAGTCTTTCTTGCCGAGAAGGAGCTCAAAGCAGAAGCAGTTCGCAAGTGCCGGTCGGCCGCTACCTGAAATTTTCGTTTTTTTTTTTTTTCGAGTTTCAGACCTGTAAGTCTTCTAAAGCTAAGTACCCCGTTGGGGATTCTTTTATCTTGCTCTAACCGATGTCAGAAAAAATTAACAATTGTCTTGTGTGTGGAAAGCAAATATCTCACAGAGATTTTCATTCTTACTGCGTCACCTGTTTAGGACCAGACCACAACGTCCCTAGCTGCTGGTTTTGTGCCTTTTAATGCCCAAACCATTAGTTGTCGGGCTCTTCTTATAGCTAAATTTTTTTCTTCTCGTTCTCCGTATTCCGAAATGGCTTTGGTAAGCCATCCGACTACTGATCTAAAGACAGAGACAGACCGCATAGGTTAAAAACTGCCGACGACGCCTCCGTTAAGCAAGTCGCCAGTCCGCCGGTACTCATTGAGGCACCTTTACAGCCCCTGATGCCCGCTTCTACAGATTCACAGGCCTCTGTTGAGACCCATTCGGAGTTCGGTATGCCGCGAGATGCTTCTTCGACTATGAAACCTGCGGATGTCCCTACCTTGGGTGGGTCCGGAGCTGCTGTGCAGGCACTGGCTTCTGAGGGTGTATTCCGACCTACTGATATTCATATTAAACCGACAACCTCATTTCCTACTAAAACTACCGAGTTTCTTGGGCCCAGAGTTCGCACTATGCCTAGAAAACCGATGTCCAAAGTGCATGCTCAAGCTCCCATGCCACAAAAGCAAATGCTTAGAATGGTTGAAGACATTATTATTCTAATTAGGGGAAGCCAGCCTTCCCCTGCCAAAAGACAAAGAATTGCATTTCCTTCTGATTCCACAGCCCAGGAGTCTGATGACTCTGACCCTTCTGATTACCAGGACATACCCTTGTCTACCTATGAGGATTCAGATGCAGAGGAATCCATTCCCTCTGCCTCCCCTCCAGAAAATGTTTCTTTTGGTGAAACCTTGCATACCTTAAGAGAGCATTTCCGCTGGGAATGCCAGGACTATCCTCAGTCCAAAAAGAGACTCCGGGAATTTTTAGATTTGCCTCAGCATAGGCCTCTAGCTATACCCCCTGTCCTGGATATTGTAGATGATGTCTTCTTGGAGTCCAGTCTTACTCCTGACACTTTACCACCAGCTCCTAGAAAACCTGACTGGGTACTACAGAGTACCTGACTCTCGCACATTTCTCTTTAAGAATCCTACTGGAGATCCAGAGACCATTTCCCAGGGGCCTAAAAGCGTTAAGGCTACTGCAGCCAAAAACCCTACCCCTTTAGACAGGGATTCTAAAGCTTTAGACAGATTGTGTAAGAAAGTATATACCTCTGCAACTCTTGCCATCAGGGCTTTGAATTGCCAGTTTCACATGTTGAAGTACCAGCAACATATTATGGAACTAACTAAACAAAAAAATGGTGTTACTTCCAGATTGTGCAGAAAATAAAGATTTACAAGAGTTAATGCATTCTGCAAACCAAATTAGTAAACATGCTTTGCAGTCTGGGTTTGATGCCCTAGAAGCATCTTGCAGGGCTGTTGTCACTGGATCTGTACTGAGAAGGCATGCTTGGCTAAAGGAACAAATCTTGCTGACCATGTCAAAGCAAAATTACTAGATGCTCCATTAAATCAGGAGCGTTTGTTTGGCACTAAAGCAGAAGTTCTTAAAAAGATGGAAGAAAAAGCTAAATCTATGCAAACTGTCAAAGATTTCTTACAAGTACAGCCACCTAGATTCAGTAGGCATGGGCCTTCAAAAACTGGTCCTTTCCAGTCTCTCACAGGCCTTCTCAGTCCAAACCCAGGGGAAACAGACCACCAAGACTACAGTCTCAGGGTATGCAGAGATCTAAACAATGGAGCGTTTCCATCTCAAAGCCAGGGAGTGGTAAGCCACCTCCTTATGGAAAAAGTTCACAATGACTTTCCAATTATCCTTCCCAGCCATGCCCAAGTACTTGCGCCCCTAGGAGGAAAACTCGCCCTTCATGCAAAAAACTGGAGGTTCGTTACTCAGGACCGATGGGTTCTAAACATTGTATCCCAGGGATACCGATTCTATTTCCACTCACTGCCAACACCAAGTTGGTTGCCAGACCTCCCTCCAAACCAGTGGGCAGAGGCTCAAAAGCAAGTTATTTTCCTTCTCCATATAAGGGCTATTCAACATGTCCCAGTAGAACAAAGGGGTCAGGGTTTCTACTCCAGACTATTCCTGGTACCCAGGAAAGAGGGCTCTTGCCACCCAATCCTGGATCTTTCAATTTTCAACACCTTCCTGGTGATCCCAAAATTCAAGATGCTTACCCTGCAACAGCTTCTCCCTATGCTAGCCAAGGATGCCTAGTTAGTCACCCTAGACTTAAAAGAAGCTTATCTGCACATCCCCGTTAGGGAATCATCCAGGAAATATCTATGTTTCAGAGCAGGATGTGTGCATCATCAGTTCTCTGCACTTCCCTTGGCTTATCTACTGCTCCTAGGGTATTCACAAAATGCCCGATTCCAGCCATTGCATATTGCAGGCAGAGAAAAATCCAAAATGTTAAGTTGTCTATCTCGCCTTCATTCTTGCTGGATGGGTTCGGAGCCGACCTCGGCTCCGACTCGGCCACTCTAAAAGCTCGAGAGTTGGTTCCACCGGCTCGAGGCTCCCCTTATATCCCACAATGCTAAGCGAGAGTTACCCCAGATCTCGTTTGCCGCTACAGCATCGAGGTGTTGGTTTTTCTACCGGCTTGTTGGTAAGTGTAATTTTGGTAAAATTAGATCACTTAAAACCCTATATTTTTGAATTTTTATATATTTCCCTTAGTGTAGTGGGTTTTTCTACTCCGGTTTTCCGGAAAATCCCAATTTTTTTCCAAAGAACTTTTAAAGTTCTCTCTCGGGCCTTCTGGCCTTTCTCCATCCCCTAGTGTGTGTGTGTGTTACTCTTGGTAAACTTTAGTTAATTGTTTATTTTTGAGTTTTAAAACTAGATTAGTGTAATCAGTGTGTTTGTTGAGTGTGTGTGATTACACTTTTGTTTAGGATGTCTAAAGACACAAAGGTCTCAGGCTTCAAGAAGTGTGATGCGTGCTGTCAGAAAATGTCTCTGACAGACGGTCACACTTCTTGTGTCTATTGCCTGGGGCCTTTGCACCTGCAGGACTCCTGTGCTGTATGCCACGGCTTCAGCCCCAGGGTCCTGCAGGAAAGAAAAATAAGTTGATCCTGAGGGGTCTTCTTAAGCCGGAGGATTCCCTTTCTGTCTCTGGGAAACCCTCTAAGGCTTCTAGGTCCTCGGCTCCAGCAACTGAGCCGAGACCTAAGGCTTCTAAACCTCCGCCTACATCGGCTCCGGCTGGAGCCGATGAGTCTCAGTCCACAGTTTCTGTGGTTCCTCGCTCGGCTGGAGCCGAGGTAATAGAGGTTCCCGTGTCGGCTCCGTACAGATCTTCGGAACCGACATCGAGGAAGAGGTCCAGGTCACCGTCCCTTGGCTCCGTTCATTCGGCTCCAGGATCTCCCCTGCTGTCTGAACGGAGCCATAAATCTCATTCCTCTAGGTCATCGAGGCTATCGGATCATGACCTTCAGAGGGTAGTGAGTCGACTTCTTAAGTCCGAGGCACTAGCCCAGATGCTTCAGAGCCCGACTCATCAGTCGATGCCTGCCCTTGTCCATCAATATATTCCTCCTCCGACTCCGTTGAGCTCGGAGCCGGGTCGTGTCGGAACCGAGACTGTGGTAGCGCCGGAGCCGATACAATTGTGTTCGGCTCCATCGCCGGCTCGATTTCTTCCTTAGAAGAATCTCGGCGCCGGACTTCCATCGCCGGCTCCGAGGGGTGAGTGGCATCGGACCCTTGTCCGACCCGCTCTTCCTCTCGAGCTTCGGGCGCTGGTGAGTTCGGCTCCGACATCGGCCTCGAGCCATCACTGTCGGTGCCGAGGGGTTCTCAGCTTCTCGGAGCGGGACCTCTGGCTTTGCCTGACAGGGGTGCTTTCGAGGTCATGCGGAGTGTGTTAGAGCCTGGCTCTACTCCACAGTCGGCGCCGCCGCCTCCCTCACGGTGCCTCAGGTCAAGTCGACTCACTCCCTCATCCCGGACCGCAGAGAGCCAGCTCCTCAGGAACCCCTGTGGGGATCTCATCCTCTTCCGAGGCCTCTCCTGATTTGGCAGAAGAGCCCCCTCGGAAGAGGAAGTGTAAGAGGAAGCACATTGACTCACCTGAGTCAATCACATCTGATACAGATTTAGATGATTCCGAGGGTTCCCCCCGTTCCCCTTCTGAAGATGTCTCTTTTGCAGACATTCTAGAGATCCTGAAGCAGAGGGGAAATTGGCCAGCCCTTAACCCTTCGGAGGATGAATCTGTATATCTTGAGGCGTTTGGCTCTCATCCTTCCACCTCCTGGGTGTCCCCCCCCTTTGACCCCCTCATGCAGGTGGTTGCTAAAAAGGCATGGACGGCTCCTGATTCAGTAGATCCCACTCCCAGGAGACCCTCCAAATTCATAACGGCACCAGCAGACAAGCAGTTCTTGACAAAAGGAGTTTCTGTGGATGCTATGGTGGTAGCTGCTGCCACTAAGAAGGAACTAGCTGATCCTTCAGTACCTGTCCATCCACCTAACAAGGAATCTAGGTCCATGGACAGGTACGGGAAGCGGATGTTTTCGTCAGCGACATTTACTATGCGTGCTGAACTACCTGTGCCATTTCACTCGCCTTCAAAGAGACTTGATTAAAGAAGCGAGTGACATGTTGAAGGATCCTACAGCTGTGGGTTTTCAAGATAAAATGAACACTCAGCTGGCTACCCTTAACTCCATAGCCAACTCCTCCATGCCTCCTTTCTTATGCGGCTGATGGAGCGAGTAGGGCCGCAGGGACAGGTGTGGCCTTACGTAGGCATGCCTGGATGCGGCTATGCAATTTTGGACCCTTCAAGACGTCTTTCACTAACTCCCGCTTGATGGATCATCTCTCTTTGGTCCTCAAGTGAAAGAAACCTTGACTAGGTGCGAGACTGATGGCAAGACTCTTTCTGCCGTCGGAGTCCGTTTTTGTACTCCTTCTAGGCCTTACCCCAAAGGCCAGAAAAGTGGGAAAATGTGGTTCCGTAATATAAATCAAGCGACTTCGCCTGACGCACAAAGTCGTTACCCTGCCAGAGGCAGAGGCGGGAATAACAATGGTAGACGTCGCCCTCGAGGCTGGGGGGCTCTGCAGAACCAGGGCAATCGAGAAGCCTTCTCTGATAAGCCCTTTCAGCATCCCTGAGGTGTTGCCCGGCTGCCCACCTTCGGAGGCAGTCGGGGGAAGATTGTCACTGTACCCAAAAGCCTGGCTATCCCTGACTCAAGACAAATGGGTACAGTCTATCATTTCCGAAGGCTATTCTATCCCCTTTCTTCGCATTCTGAAACAATCAAAAAAATCCCTTCCAGATGTTCCACCCGCGCAAAGGGATCTAGCGGTTTTGGAAATTTCAAAACTGCTTGCAAAAAGAGCAATTCAGCCAGTTCCAGCAGACCAGCAAGGATCTGGAATCTACTCAAGGTTCTTTTTAGTTCCAAAGAAAACAGGGGACTGGAGACCAATTTTGGATCTCAGTATCTTGAACAGATCAGTCAAGAAAACAAGATTTCGGATGGTCACGCTGCAGTCCATCCTTCCCATATTGGGAAAAGGAAACTGGATGTGCTCTATAGACCTTCAGGATGCGTACTATCACATAAGAATGAGCAGACGCTCCAGAAGATTCCTCCGCTTCAGGCTGGGAACCAGTCATTTTCAATTTAGGGCCCTGCCCTTTGGTCTCACCACTGCCCCCCGGGTGTTTACCAAATGCATGGCAGTGGTAGCTTCTCACCTGAGACGACAAGGATTCCAGGTGTTTCCATATTTGGACGACTGGCTCCTCACAGCCCCCACCAAGCATCTCCTTCTGATGGCCAGGGATTACACTTTTCGCATTTGTCAAAAGTTAGGCATTTCAATAAATTGCGAAAAGTCTGTTTTGTCGCCTTGTCGTACTATTACCTTCATAGGGCGCAAATCTAGACACAGTAAACATGTCTGCGAGGCTAACAGATCAGAGAATAACAGACATACACAGACTGGTCTCTCTCCTTTTCAACAACAACAGAATCAAAGCCAGGTTAGTTCTGAAAGTGATGGGAATTATGGCGGCTGCCATACCTCTGCTTCCATTAGCCAGATTCCACATGAGAATCCTTCAATGGATGCTCTTTACACAATGGTCATACCAGCAACTTCCAATGTCCCACACCATTATGATCACGCAGACATGCAGAAATCATCTCATGTGGTGGATGTCTTCCCCTCAGCTCTGGTTGGGAAGACCATTTGTTCCCTCCGGTTGCTACTTTGACAACGGACGCCTCCCTGATCGGGTGGGGGGGGCATTATCAGGGCAGGACAGTCCAGGGCACATGGCAACCAGACGAATGCCACTTGCACATAAATGTTCTGGAGATGAGAGCAGTGCTTTTAGCGTTGCAAGCCCTTCAAGACTCTCTCCCCTTGGGAACGATTGCAATCCAGACAGACAATATGTCTGTAGTGTGGTACATCAACAAACAAGGCGGAACCAGGTCCTACCCCCTGTGTCGAGAAGCACTCAGATTGTGGCAATGAGCGATTTCTTCTCAGCGTTTTCTGATAGCAACGCACATCCCCAGGAAGTCCAATCAAATAGCGGACAAATTGAGCAGAGCTATCCTCATGCCTCACGAGTGGTCTCTGAAAGACTCTGTTGTGAGAGAGATTTTTCTCAAGTGGGGTCAGCCTTGCTGCGATCTTTTTGCTACTCCCCAAAACAGCAAGTGCAGACATTATTTCACTCTATTCCCTTTACCAGGCCAACCCAGCAGAGACGCTCTAGTCCAAGTTTGGCCCCGGGGACTTCTGTATGCATTTCCTCCCTTCCCACTAATCTCTCAGGTGATACAGAAAGCTATCGCTCAGAAGGCCTCGTTAATCCTCATTGCTCCTTACTGGCCTCGACAGGTGTGGTTCCCCTTTCTACATCAATTTCTACTGGAGCGACCTTGGCATCTGGACCTAGTTCCAGACCTTTTGATCCATCAATCGGGTCAGTTACATCGCCCTCCCCTCTCTGAACCTCACTGCTTGGTTCCTCCAGTTCCAACATTAGCCAGGCTTCCTCAATTATCTCGCTCTGTTCGAGATATTTTGATAGCTTCCCATAAATCTTCCACTAGGAAGATTTATTTGAGTAAGTGGAAACGTTTCACATATTGGGCTCAAGGAAGGGACATAGATCCTTTCACTGCTTCCATCCAAATAGTCCTTGAATTTCTAGCTGAACTCTTTCATGCAGGTTCATCCCCTTCTACTCTTAAAGTTCAATTGGCAGCTATCTCTAACTTTCATGTAGGTATTTCTGAGTCTGCCTTAATGTCCCACAAGCTTTGCAAAGCCTTTTTGAAAGGAGTTTTTCTTCTCAGACCTCCTATAAGAAATCCTCCTTCTCCTTGGGACCTAAATTTAGTTCTTACTTCTTTGATTCTCCCCCCCTTTCGAACCTGCAGCCTCCTGTTCTTTAAAATTGCTATCATGGAAGACTCTCTTTCTGGTAGCTATTACTTCAGCTAGAAGAGTCTCAGAACTTCATGCACTCAGCTGTCGACCTCCTTATCTATTGTTCCATAAGGACAGGGTATCCTTACGAACCAACCCGTCCTTCTTGCCTAAGGTAGTCTCGACGTCAAATCTAAATCAAAGCATTGACCTCCCTGTCTTTTTTCCAGAATATTCTAATAGGTCTGAACAAAAATTACACTGGCTAGATGTTCATCGTCAGTTGAGGTACTATTTGGATAGAACAAAACAATTCAGAAAATCTGACCAACTGTTTATCTCCTATGCAGAAAGCAGAAAAGGACTTTCAGTTTCAAATGTATCATTATCTAGATGGCTTACATCTCTGATTACCCTTGTTTATGAGATTAGACACCAAAAGCTGCCTAATAAACCTAAGGCCCATTCTACCAGAGCTTTGGCTACTTCTTTAGCCTTCCAAGACAGACTGCCTATTGACACCATTTGTGCAGCGGCTACTTGGGCTACTCCTCACACTTTCATTTCTCATTATAAGTTGGATTTTGCTTCTAGGCATAGAGCTAATTTTGGTTCCACTGTTCTCAGGAGTCTGTTCCGTTAGGCCACCCGGGACAAGGTGCTAAGATAGACAACTTAACATATAGAAGTTATGTTCTTACCATAACGTTCCATGTTAGTTGTCTTCTTCTCGCCTTCTTCTTGCGTCCCACCCTCCTTCCCCCTGGCCTGGACAGACCTAGAGGAGTTGTGATTGTGACCTCTCTTTCTACCACCTCTTCCTTAGGCATATGCTGTTTGCATATTTCCTGAATCAGGATGTAGGTCACCTTTCTTTCTCCCTGTTGTTAGAGGTGGACTCTTTTAGAGTTGTTCTATTACTATTATAAGCTGGGGTTAGCTTACAAACGAGATCTGAGGTAACTCTCGCCTAGCATTGTGGGATATAAGGGGAGCCTCGAGCCGGTGGAACCAACTCTCGAGCTTTTAGAGTGGCCGAGTCGGAGCCGAGGTCGGCTCCGAACCCATCCAGCAAGAAGAAGGCGAGAAGAAGACAACTAACATGGAACGTTATGGTAAGAACATAACTTCTATTTTACCCGTACTTGGACGACTGCCTGATTCAGGCTGACAGCCAGGAATTGCTGCTTCAGCACCTGGCATTTGTAAAAAGCCTTCTCACTTCTTTGGGGTACACCATCAACGAAAAGAAATCACAACTGGTACCCAGTTAAAATATTGTATTCCTGGGAGCAAGCCTGGACACAACTTCCCAGATGGCATTTCTCACTTCAGAAAAACCTGTCTGATAGACTACTTCAAGCAAATGGCTACCGGAACCCAGCTAACTGCAAGAAAAATACTGCAAGCCCTAGGGTTTATGGCCTCATGTATTCTGCTAATTCCATATGCAAGACTGCATATGAGGAAACTTCAATGGTACTTAAAAAGTCTTTGGTGCCAACATTCTCAGGACCTGGAAACAGTCATTCTTATCATACCTTGTCTGACGGCAGAGTTCCTTTGGTGGGCAGAAGCATGCAACCACAACAAGGGACTGCATTTTACTGTACCCCATGCTGCCCAAACCCTGACCACAGATGCATCAGACTATGCATGGGGGGCCCACATGGCTGGCAAATGCATTCAGGGCCACTGGAGCCCAAGCCAAATTCTCCTGCACATCAACCAAAAGGAGATGCTAGCTATACAGAATGCTCTGATAGCTTTCAGATACCTAATCCTTCCAGGACAACTGCTGATAAAAACAGACACCACCACAGTTATGTGGTACATAAACAAGCAGGGGGGGAACCCATACTTACCCACTCTGCAGGTTAGCTATGACTCTGTGGAGCACAGCTTTGGACAACCAAGTCCATCTACAAGCTAAATTCCTGCCAGGCAAGCAGAATTCACTGGCAGACAACTTAAGCAGAAATCTCTTAGACCCACAAAAGTGGAAATTGGAGCCCAGCACCTTCAACCTCCTGTTCCAGAGGTGGGGGACCCCAGAGGTGGAACTCTTTGCCTCCCCCCACAACCACCAGTTAAGCAAATTCTGCACCAGGAACCCTTACAGCAGGGCCTGGAAAGTAGATGCCCTATCCTTTTAATGGGAAAACCTCTTAATCTATGCCTTTCCCCCTCTGCCCCTTCTCTCGAGTACTACTCAAGCTAAAAGAAGACAGGCAAAGGACAATTCTGAATGCCCTGGACTGGCCACGCCAGTACTGGTACCCACTCCTGTGCAGCCTGACAATAGTGCCACCCTGGCACCTACACCAGACCCCTACCCTGCTATCACAGCAGGAGGGACAGATTTTGCATCCACAGTTACAAACCTTAAATCTTGCAGCCTGGCTTATTCCTTGAATACTCCACCAGCAACCCTAAGTAAACAGGTGCTGGACATCATTATTGAAGCCAGAAGGCCTAGTACTAGGAAATCCTATGCAGAAAAGTGGAAAAGATATTGTTCTTGGATTCAGTCTAAAGGAAAGGACATAACTGTGCCCTCCTTAACTCTAATCCTGGATTACCTAGCAGAGCTACTCCACAGAGGCCTATCCTCCTCCTCCATTAAGATTCATGCCTCTGCCATTTTGGCTTATTACAACACTGAGCCACCTCTATTTTCTCACCCTCTCATCAAACAGTTCCTGAGAGGAGCTAACAACTTAAGGCCTCCAAGGAGAATACCCACCCCTGCTTGGGACCTTAACTTTGTAATGTAAAAGCTCACATTTCCCCGTTTTGAACCTGCTGCTTCAGCAGAGTTAAAATTCCTCTCTTGGAAAACAGCCTTGCTTCTAGCCATCACTTCAGCTAGAAGAGTGTCTGAGCTACAGGCACTGATGGCTGTGGAATCCTTTATTATCTTCCATGCTGACAGGGTTTCCCTATGGACTAACCCGTCCTTTATGCCTAAGATGGTGTTCTGTGTGTCCCTAAACCAATCCATTCATTTGCTGACCTTCTTCCCTAACCCTCAGAATAAAGGGGAAAGGATCCTGCACTCTTTGGAAGTGCACAGACAGCTCAGGTTTTACCTTGATAGGACTAAGCCTTTCAGAAAATCTGACCAGCTGCTAGTGAGCTTTGCAACAGGGGCAGAGGGCAAGGCCATTTCTAAACAAACCATTTCCAAATGGATAGCACACTGCATCCATTTCTGCTACAAGCACCATGGAAAACCAACCCCTAAGGTGGTCAGAACACATTCCACTAGGGCTACTTTTACCTCTACAGCATTTCTCAGGGGAGTCCCTACCAGGGACATTCTGGAAGCTGTAACCTGGAGTTCTGTACACACCTTCATCAAGCATTACCATTTGCCTGTTTTTTCCAAATCCAGGGTAGGATTTGCTATAGCAGTCTTGCAGGGCCTACTAGCCAACCCTAACTCTTCTTGACTGCCTCCACCCTTCCTCAGCTTTGGGAATCAACCCAAGTGTAATGCCTGCAACAGTGAAACATGAAAAACATAGTACAGTTGTGTACACTTACCATAAATGTATATGTTCGAGTGTATTCACTGTTGCAGTCCTGGTTTCCCTCCCTCCAGCCCCCTGTTTTTCTCTGTCTTTCTATCTCTCCTCTCTATGGCTATTCCTACTGGTATTGATATTTACTTTTTACTGGTGGTGGTTTCCACACCATATACTGACTCCCTATTTAGGGCCTCCTGACATCTGGGGCAAGAAAAACTGATGTGATGGTGTCGGCTGCCTGTTTTTATACCCCTGACAATCTGACATCATGGAAAAAGCGACAGCATCCGACGCAGAAATACTAAGACTCTGGTATTCGGGCCGACTGAGGGCTACCTGCAGGCAGATAACCCAAGTGTGATGACTGCAACAGTGAATACACTCGAACATCTACATTTATGGTAAGTGTACACAACTGTACTTTCTGCATTATCTAGTCAGAGACGTTCCTGCAGGTTGATTATACATCAACTTTTTTATCTCATCTCCTCCTGTCTTAACCGTTAATTGTTGAGCCTTCCACAAATATTTCCATATGTGCTCTATCATGGTTTCCACGTTTCTCTGTTTTATACACATTTTCATAAAATCTCCAAAATATCTCTAATACTGCTACAGGAGCTCTGGTTATTTTTCTTGTTATAGGCTACCTACGTTTGGCAGCAACTCTTTACTTTCTGTTGCCCAAGTCATTGTGCTTAAACTCTTGCATATTATCCAGATACTTATTTTTTCTTTAGCACTCAGCAGTTGTGCCTCTTCTTGTTCTGTGAGATTTCCCTTATTCTGCAATGCTATCTCTTTTCTCAGCCCCTCTAAGTAATTCTTGATGTTCTTCGTGTTTCACTGTTGCAGTCATTACATTTGGGTAATCTGCTGGCAGGTTGCCCTCAGTCAGCCTGATTAACAAAGTCTTTGGTCCTGCGTCGGTTGCTGTCCCTTCTTCCATGCCGGCAGGTCGTCAGGGGTATAAAACATGCAGCCGACGCCATTACATCCGTCTTTCTTGCCGCACTGTGCCCGAAGCAGAAGCAGTTCGCAAGTGCCGGTCGGCCGACTCCTGAAATTTTCGTTTTCTAGTTTCAGAACCGAAGTCTTCAACTAAAAACGAAGTACCCTGTTGGGGAAACTTTTTCTTGCTCCTTACTGATGTCAGTAAAAGTTAATAATTGCATTACTTGTGGGAAGCAAATGCCTCATAAGGATTTTCATTTGTACTGTATTCCTTGCCTAACGTTCCTTGTTGTCGGTTTTGTGCTATATTTAATCAACGCACTATTAAACTGTGTACATTTTTGCTTCTAAATATTTTGGCTCATGATTTAACTATCCAGAAATGATGTCTGTTAGCAATCCGACTACCGGAATACCTAAAAAACGCAAAGAAAAAGACAGAGACAGGCTGTCGGGGTCCAAAACTGACGACAATGCTTCTCCTAAGCCAGTCGCTAGTTCGCCGGTACTCAGTAAGGCACTTTCGCAGCCCCTGATGCCCGCTACTTTAGATTTGCAGGCCTCTACTGAGACCCATTCAGAGTCAGGTATGCTGCGAGATGCTTTAAGTATTGAACCTGCGGATGTCTCTACCTTAGATGGGTCCGGAGCCACTGTGTAGGCACCGGCTCCTGAGGGTGTTTTCAGGCCTAAAGATATGTATGTTAAACCGACACCATCTTCAAAACTAAGGCCAAAATCTACTTCTGTGTCTAAAAAAAACTACGCTTGGGCCACTTGTGCAGGCCCCTATGCCTAAAAAACAAATGATCAAAATGGCTGAAGATTTAATTACCTTGATCAGGGGAAGCCAACCCCCTCCTGCTAAGAGGCCTAGGCAAGACATTGACTTTGAATCTTCTGATCAGGATTCTGTTTCTTCTGATTCTTCTACTGAACAGGATTTATCTATACCTACTCTGACGCAGACGATTCCATCTCTTCTGCCTCTCCCCCTGAGGATTTCTCTTTTGGAGAAACTTTACATACCTTAAGGGAACATTTCCACTGGGAAAGTCAGGATTTCTCTGAATCTAAAAAGAGGCTTAGGGATTTTCTTCTTCTTCCTCCTCAGCATAGGCCTTTGACTATACCTCCTGTTCTAGACATTGCTGATGTTTTTCACAATCTAGTATGTCTCCTGATTCTCTGCCTCCGGCTCCTAGTAAGCCAGACAGATACTACAGGGTTCCTGACTCCCACAAATTCCTTTTCAAAAATCCTACTGCTGATCCTGAAACCATTTCTCAGGGTCTCAAGGGCATTAAGGCCTCTACTGCTAAAAATCCTACCCCTTCTGATAGAGATTCCAGGGCACTGGATAGATAGGGTTAGAAGGTTTACACGTCTGCAACCTTGGCAATCAGGGCTTTAAACTGTCAATTTTATATGCTTAAATATCAACAGCATATCATAGCACTACTTAAACAGAAAATTTTGTTAATCTCTGACTGTGTGGAAAATAAAGATTTGCAGGATTTATTACATTCAGCTGAACAAGTTGGAAAACATACTTTGCAATGTGGTTTTGATTCCTTGGAGGCCTCTTGCAGGGCTGCTGTAACTGGATCTGTGCTAAGAAGGCATGCTTGGCTCAAAGAGGAAACTCTGCCTGACCATGTTAAAGCAAAATTGTTAGATGCTCCTTTACAACTGGACCATCTCTTTGGTAATAAGGCTGAAGAAGTGTTAAAAAAGATGGAAGATAAAGCTAAATCTATGCATACCGTGAAAGATTTCTTACACATGCAACCTCCAAGATTTAGTAGGCACTGGCCTACTAAGAACTGGTCCTTTCCAGTCCCCTCGAGAGCCGCTCAAGTCAAATCCAGACATTCCAAAGGCTCCAGGTTAATGGGGTGCCTCCACCTCCAAATCTGGAAAGAGCAAGGCACTTCCCCATGATAAACAGTCTCAATGACTTTCCTCTACATTAACCAAGTACTTACCTTTTAGATGCCCCTTTGGGGGGAAAACTGGCACTTCATGCACGAAACTGGCAACTTATTACCCAGGACAAATGGGTTTTAAATATAGTATCCCAGGGATACAGATTTCATTTCCACACGTTGCCAATTACAAACGGATGGCCAGATCTGCCCCCAAATCAGTGGGCAGAGGCCCAGAAACAAGTTCTGTCCCTCATGAGCATGGGGGCTATTCAACCTGTACCAGAAGAGGAAAAGGGACACGGTTTCTATTCAAGACTTTTCCTGGTACCCAGAAAAGACAAATCATGGCGTCCATTTCTGGACTTATCCACTCTAAACACATTTCTGGACATTCCAAAATTCAAGATGCTGACTCTTCAACAGTTACTACCTATGATAGGCAAAGATGCCTGGTTGGTAACTCTAGACTTAAGAGGCTTACCTGCATATCCCAATCAGGGAATCTTGCAGAAGATACCTCTGCTTCAAAGCAGGCTACTTGCATTACCAGTTCTCTGCACTGCCCTTTGGCATATCTACTGCACCCAGGATCTTCATAAAGTGCTTGGCTCCAGTAATTGCATTTTGCAGGCAAATAAATATTCAAATACATCCATACCTGGACGATTGTCTAATTCAGGCAGAAAACAAGGACATTCTTCTAAAGCATCTGGCGTTTGTAAAAAGGGTTCTAACTTGTCTAGCGTACACCATAAACGAAAAGAAATCACAACTGGTACCCTCTTAAAAAATTACATTCCTGGGTGCAAGCTTGAATACAACTGTCCAGATGACTTACCTTACACCAGAAAAGCAAATTCAGTTGGTGACTTACTTCAAACAGGTGGCCACAAAAACCCTGCTATCTGCAAGACAAATTCTGCAAGCCTTGGGGTTCATGGCCTCCTGCATTCTTCTAATTCCATATGCAAGACTGCATATGAGGAAACTTCAATGCTACTTAAAAAGTGTATGGAGTCAACATTGCCACAGCCTGGAAACAATGATTCCTATTATACCTTGCCTGCAACTAGAGATCCTATGGTGGGCAGAGGCCTGCCACCAAATCAAGGGACTGCCGTTCACTCCACCCCCTGCTGCCCAAACCCTAGCTACAGATGCATCATACTATGCTTGGGGGGCTCATCTGGCAGGAAAATGCATTCAGGGCAAATGGAGCCCAAATCAAATGCACCTACATATCAATCAGAAAGAGCTGCTAGCTGTACAGAATGCACTGATGGCCTTCAAGGACTGCCTTCATCCAGGACAACTAATGATACAGACAACACCACAGTTATGTGGTACATAAACAAGCAGGGGGGCACACATTCCTACCCCCTTTGCAGACTAGCCATGGCATTGTGGAACACGGCCTTGACCTATCAAATACAACTTCAAGCTCAGTTCCTGCCAGGAAAGCTAAATACTCTTGCAGATGAACTAAGCAGAAATCTTATGGACCCACATGAATGGAAACTGGAACCACAAGTTTTCAACATGTTCACACGCAAATGGGGGAGCCCAGACATATATATTTTTGCCTCACCCCAGAACTGTCAGTTGGGCAAATTTTGCACAAGAATTCATCACTAAAAACATTGGAAAGTGGGTGCCCTATCATTCAGCTGGAAAAACCTATCAGTCTATGCTTTTCCCCCTCTATCTCTGCTCTCCAAAGATCTACTAAAAGTCAGACAAGACTAATCAAAAATTATTCTGATTGCTCCAGACTGGCCTTGCCAACACTGGTACTCACTCCTGTGCAATGTGTCACACCTTCTTCCGTTGCACCTGCCTCAGACACCTTACCTACTGTCTCAGCAGAATTACCAAATTCTGTACAATCATCTCCAAACTTTGAATCTTGCAGCATGGTTAATCAACTAATTTCACCCTTGGCATCCCATAGCAAAACTGTAATGGATGTCATTTTGGAGGCTAGAAGGCCTAGTACTAGAAAATCTTATGCTGACAAATGGAAAAGATTCTGTGCCTGGAACCAATCACAAGGAATAAGCACAGCAATGCCCAATATTCCTCAGATTCTGCAATACTTAACTGAGATGCTTCACAAGGGTCTATCTTTTTTCTTCCATACAAATCCATGCCTCTGCCATTTCAGCTCATTACAACACAAAACCGCCCCTCTTCTCGCATCCTCTGCTAAAGCAGCATCTCAGAAGGGCCAAAAATTTAAGACCTCCCAGGATATCACCAACTCCTGCATAGGACCTCAATTTTGTTTTGGAAAAACTCACTCTCCCTCTTTTTGAGCCAGCGGCTACTGCAGACCTAAAATTTCTGTCCCGCAAAACAGCTTTTCTTTTAGCAGTCACTTCATCTAGAAGGATTTCAGAATTACAGGTTCTTATGGCAGTGGAGCCTTTCATTATTTTTAATCCGGACAGGGTGGCTCTCAGGACCAATCCATCTTTCATGACTGAGGTGGTATCCAATGTGGCAATTTATCAGACCATTCATCTGCCAACTTTCTTTCCCAATCCACAGAACAAGGGTGAGCGGATTTTGCATTTGTTGGATGTACACAGACAACTTAGATTCTACTTAAAGAGGACAAAATCTCTAAGAAAATCTGAACAACTATTGGTGGCATTTGCTGCAGGGACAGAGGGAAAGGCTATTTCAAAGCAGACCATTTCCAAATGGATAAGCCATTGTATTCGTTTCTGCTATATACACCATGGTAAACCTATCCCCAAGGGGATCAGATCTCATTCCACCAGGGCTGCATCTACTTCTGCAGCCTTTCTCAGTGGGGTTCCTACCAGAGACATTCTAGAAGCTGTTAGCTGGAACTCAGTTCATACGTTCACCAAACATTACCATTTCCAGTGCTGGCTTTGCCACTGCTGTCCTGCAGGGCCTTATAGCTGCTCCTACTGCTGTATAAATCCATCCTCCCAACCATAGCTTTGGGATTCTACCCAAATGTAATGGCTGCAACAGTGAAACACGAAGAACATAGTACAGTTGTGTACACTTGCCATAAATGTAGATGTTTGAGTGTATTCACTGTTGCAGTCCTGGTTGCCCACCCTCCAGCCCCCTGTTTTTTCTCTTACTTTACCTCTTCTTTCTTTTACTATGCTTAAAAGCCTTTTTGGTGTATTTGCTTTTGTTTGGAGGTATATTTTTTGTGTTTTTAAATTATGTACATATATATTTTGCTACCCATTTGGGGGCACCTGACATCTGGAGCAAGAAAAACTGATGTAATGGTGTCGGTTGCATGTTTTATACCCCTGACGACCTGATGTCATGGAAGAAGGGACAGCAACCGACGCAGGACCCAAGACTTTGTTAATCAGGCCGACTGAGGGCAACCTGCCAGCAGATTACTCAAATGTAATGACTGCAACAGTGAATACACTCAAACATCTACATTTATGGTAAGTGTACACAACTGTACTTTACTTCTTAATCATATCTGTTTTTCTTTTATTTCTACCCTATTTTGAAACTCCATTTTCTTTTCATCCCTCTCACTAGCTATAATTTCTGAAGAAATTTCTGTCTTCCCTAGTAACTCTGAAATAGTTTCCACCACCCATTCCTGAAATTCCTGTCTTTTTAACAGATAGGTGGAGGAAGTGCCAGTGTTTCATTTTTACTTCTTTACCCTGAATTTTTATCCTAGTTGATGTCCCTCCATATCACTGTTGCAGTATTATTCACTGATGGAATCTCCTGCCAAGGATAGCCTAACATCCAGCCAGTATACCAAATCCTTTGGATTTTATAGACGCTGTAAGTCACACACGTTCCCTGCATAGACCGTAGGGCGTAATGGTGATGTACATTTTCAAATGCTTAGAACTTATTTGCTGCCAGTTTGAATGCCCATCTGCTGTGCTGGTTCCCAAGTTGTCTTCAGATAAGTGCCCCATTGGGGTATCTTTATTTTTTCTCTCAATATTGTTGTTACTTGTAGTCGTAGGTTCATAGGTGGGTACTAGGCTATCTGCCCAAAGGCACTTACCAGCCTAGCCGGAATGTGTTGGCTTTCACCACCCCCTTAGATTAGTTCTATGTGCCTCTGTCCAGCAGAGCCACTGAAGTGATCTCCGAAGTAAACTTTCTGTTTGCAATCCAGTCGTCAAGGTTTCTTTTGAAGAGTGTTAGTGAGGAGCTCTACTTAATGTTGATTGGGATCTTGTTCCAAAGCATGGTAAATCTCTGGGACAGGAATCTATCCCTCCAGCATGTCCTATTTATTGTTGTGGTGAGGTTTAGATCCCTAGAGTGTGTGGCTTGAGGGGGATAAGGTTTTCTTTAGGTGGAGCATGTCCATCAATTCTGGGTTGAACATGGCCTTGTATGTCAGGCAGAGATCACCTCTGAGTAAGGCGGTATGCAACAGAGTACAACTGGAGTTTATTCAGTCGAGCTGCATAGGGCATTTCATGTTGTTCGAAAAGGGAAAATGTCAGTGTGAAAGGCAGATTCCCCATAAAGACAATCACCACCAGTGTCTTTTTTGTGTAGGTGTTTCCCCTGACATTGCTCTTTCTGTCAAGTGTTTGTCATGTACCTCCAGAAGAAAAAAGTTCAGAAGAGAATGGAAGCAAGAGCCCCTTAGCCAGGAGGGTAACAAAAGACAGGTGCAAGAGCCATCACAGAGGAGAGAGGGACTAAATACTGCAACAGTGAAGAGAAGGACATCTGCTGTTATGGCAGGATTTTACACAACTGTACCATGTCCTTCCTTATCACTGTTTCAGTATCCCTCACTGAAGCGAAGAGTACAAGAGCTAAGTAGAAACTTGGGAGAATGAAGGCACAGAAGAGCCCTCTACAAATCCATGCAGAACAGCCCTGGTAAAATCTGCCCTGGCTTTGGAAACAACCTCCAACTTGTAATGCTTAGTAAAGTATGAGCAGGGAACCAAGTAGCAGCTTCAGCGATGGAATTGGTGACCAAACTCCTTGAAAAAAGGCACCAGAGGGGTAAACCACCCTAGTAGAATGTGCTGTTAGATATGAAGAAAGTCCTTTTCCAAGAAAGGAATAACAAAAGGAAATGGCCGTAGAGATGTAGGAGGAGATGGTTTGAACGGCAAAGACGTTTTGAGTGTCTACATCCATACGTCACCTTTATACCTTACTCAGGGTGAATAAATGTGATGTATGGTGCCTTTAAAATCCTAAGCCTTTGGTACACTGGCTGGATGTTGGGCTTTCCTTGGCAAGAGATCCATTCAGTGAAGAGAAGGACATCTACTGTCATGGTAGGATTTTACACAACTGTACTTTATTTGTGCATAATCTGAAGTAGGTTATTGGATGTGTATTGAAGCTTTCAATTAAATGCACACATTCCTGTGAAATATAAATGTGAAGTTGTTAAATCTCACCGTTTATTCTCACTGATGGGTTCATCGGCTCCGACACGGCCATTAGCAAAGCTCAAGGTTTACCAGTAGCTTGAGACCAAGCCCCTTATCCCATGATGCACTGCTGGAATTACCTCAGATCTAGTTTGCTGCAGCACAGATCTCGGTACTACAGATTGCTCGGACCAATTTTATTGGAAAGATTCTTGTATTCGCAAGTTTTAAAAACTTTTACTTGACTTTCATTCTTGTTATGATAGTTTATATATATTTAGATAAGTGCCCTGTCTTAGCTTTGTTTTTTCCATAGAAGTGTTTCTAGTTAGCAGTTAGCCTAGTAGTGCTGGCCTTGTATTTAACAAAATTCTTAGTCAATAGTTATTTCAATAGCTAATAGTTGATTAGAGTGTGTCTTCTGTTTAAATTTAGGATGCCTGAAGAGAAAGAGAAGCAACATCCTAAATCTGGCTTCAAAAAATGTCCGGATTGTGGACAAAAAGTGTCAGTCACTGACGGGCACGTTCAGTGTGTCTATTGTCTGGGGGCATTACACCTCCAAGACTCTTGTAGCATCGGTCACTCCTTGTCTTCCAGGGTACTTTTAGAGAGGAGGAGGAAATTGGTGGATAGGGGCTTACTTCAGCACCCCTTTTCGGAAGCACTGGGTGATCAGGATGGTGCTAGCAAATCCTCTAAGTCATCCAGATTTTCAGGTGACTCCAAGTTATCTTAAAAGGCTAAAAGAAATGGAGGGTGTAGGGTCATCGGTTCCACTGCCTTCGGAACAGAGTGTCCCTTCCGTTCGGAGCCAGCTCACAGCTTTGGAGCTGGTTTCTGAGATTCCCTCATCTCCTCTGCTTCAATCGGCACCCTCGGTGCACTTCCCGAAGTCTTCTGTCAGCCTCTCAGATCTGGATATGGACCGTTTGGTGCAGAAGTGTTTACGGGCACCAGGCCTTGCCAAATTGTTGTCGGCTCCGACGCCTCCGTCAGAACCGAAGACCATTACCTCGGACTTGACTGCTCCTCCTCCGAGCCGTACCCGACTTTCAGAGTCAGAGGAGACCGACCTGATGGTTGTTGAGCCTGTGGAGCCAAGACCTGCTCCAGTGTTATAGGTTCCATCTACTCGGATGTGCTCGGCGCCGACCGGGGACTCTAGGAGCCGACACTCTCCTGTTGGGTCTGGAGAGGATAGTCGTACCGATTTGTTGGTGCCGACTCTTCCTCTCGGGGCTTCGGCTCGGATGAACTCGCCTCCTACCTCGGGCTCGGAGACCATGGCCTCGGTGTGGGAGGATTGGACGGTCCCTCCGGATCCGTCTACCCCTTCTCGTCGATGTCATGGTGCGTTCAATGCCATGAGGAGAGTCCTGTCTCCAAAGACATCATCAGGTCTGGCTTCCTCCTCCCCTCAAGCACCTGTGTGCTCCTGCTTCTACCAGTCAATCCAAGCATAGAGACCCTGAGCCTCAAGTAGCCCCACAGGGCACCCCCTGCTCTTCTGAAACCTCCCTAGAAGCCCCCACTGAGTACCCAGGAAGAGACTGCGCAAGTGGAGGCACTTGGACTCCCCACAGGAGTCTTTGACATCTGACACTGACTTGGATGAGTCAGAAGGGTCCCCTCGATCCCCCTCTGAGGTTATCTCCTTTGTGGAGGTATTAGAGCTCCTTAATCAGAGGGGTGGTTAGCAGTCCAAAAGCCTTAGTGAGGACGAGTCAGTATGTTTGAAGGCTTTCGGGTCTCAACCTTCCACCTCTTGGGTGTCTCCGCCGTATGATGAGCTCATGGAGCTGAAGTCTTGTAAGGCGTGGGAGTCTCCGGAGGCCATGGAACCTGTCACTCAGAAGCCAAATAAGTTCATCTCTGCCCCCGTGGACAAAGCTTTTTTGACTAAGGGAGTGCCTGTTGATGCCATGGTGGTGGCGGCAGCCACCAAAAAGGAAACGGCTGAGACGTCCTCTTCTATCCATCCTCCTAACAGAGATTCCAGGATCATGAATATATATGGGAAATGCATGTTTAGTTCAGCGACTTTTTCCCTTCGATCACTGAACTACTTAACCCATTTTACCAGACTACAAAGAGATCTCCTGAAGGAGCTAGGAGATACTATCCCCAGGGTATGGTAGCTGCAGGGGTTGCCGACAAAGTTGCCACCCAGCTCGCTACCCTAAACTCGATTGTGAACTCGTCCATGCGTCTCATATGTTACGCAGCTGATGGTTTGAGTAGGGCCGCAAGTTCAGGCATTGCTCTGCGTAGACAAGCCTGGATGCATCTCTGTTCCTTTGTGGAGCCTTTCAACTCTTCCTTTATCAACACCCCATTTGATGGCTCATCCCTGTTTGGGCTCAAGGTAAAGGAAACTCTAACCAGGTATGAGCAGGAAGGAAAGACTCTATCTGCCGTTGGAGTCCATTTTTCTATCCCTACTCGGCCCTATCCCAAGGCCCCTAAGGGCGGAAGGATGTGGTTCCAAAAAGCCCAGGGAGTGTTTCAGGACACACGTGGCGAAACTCCCTCTAGAGGCAGAGGAGGGGGTTGTAATGGAAGATGCCACCCGTGCAGCAGGCGTGTCCACAACAGCAGGCTGACAGAGGTCAGTTCTCTGGTCAGCCCTACCAGCACTCCTGAAAGGAGATCCGGCTGTCCGGCTCTGGAGGCAGTCGGGGGTCGCTTATCTTTGTACCCAGAAGCCTGGCTAAGCATAACATCCAATAATACCTGGGTACAAAGCATAATTTCCAGAGGGTATTTCATACCGTTTTTTTCCCCTCCCACTCCTGTCAACAGAATCCCGGATTTTCCACCCAGTCTCAGGGGACAAGCAACTATAGAGGTCCGCAGGTTGCTAGAAAAAAGTCATCCAGCCAGTCCCAGCAGACAAAGCAGGATTCGGAACTTACTCAAGATTCTTTTTGGTTCCAAAGAAAACAAGGGACTGGAGATCTATCTTGGACCTCAGCAGACTCAACCAATTTGTAAAAAAAGAGAAGTTCCGAATGGTCACGCTTCAGGCCATTCTTCCCTTTTTAGGGAAAGGCGATTGGATGTGCTCAATCGATCTCAAGGATGTGTACTACCACATAAAGATGGACAGACACTCCAGAGGATCACCTGCGTTTCTGGCTGGGAGCCATTCACTACCAGTTTTGAGTCCTGCCCTTTGGTCTCACTACAGCCCCCAGAGTGTTCACCAAATGCATGACAGTGGTCATGGCTCACCTGAGGCGTCTAGGATTCCAGGTGTTTCCATACCTAGACGATTGGCTCCTTACCGCCACCACCAGGCATCAATTGATTCAGGCAACAGAATCTACTCTGACACTCTGCAACCACTTAGACATTACAGTCAACTTCGAAAAGTCTGCCTTGTCACCATCGCAGCATACCATCTTTATAGGAGCAGAGTTAAATACCTCAACCACCACTCTACGTCTTCCAGTCGAAAGGGTCTCACTTCATCACCAACTCGTCATCTCATTGGTGTCAAAGAACAAAGCTACAGCCGCAGAGGTCTTGAAGGTACTAGGTTTGATGGCAGCAGCAATTCTAGCCATTCCACTCGCAAGGATGCATATGCAAATTCTTCAATGGCTTCTGTTCGCTCAATGGTCTTACCAGAAATTGCCAATGAACCATACGATTCTCATCACAAACTCTTGCAAGAGGGGCCTTCATTGGTGGTTAACATCTCTTCATGTTACAATAGGACAACCCTTTGTGCCCCCCCCCCATAGCCACTGTGACCACGGACGCTTCCCTGATAGGGTGGGGGTGGGGGGGCATTTTCAGGGAAAGACTGCCCAAGGCACATGGACAGATCAAGAGTCACATCTGCATATCAATGTTCTGGAGTTGAGAGCGGTACGTCTGGCGTTGCAGTACTTTCAGGACTCTCTTCCTCTAGGGACAATTGCAATTCAGACAGACATGTCAGTGGTCTGGTACTTGAACAAACAGGGCGGAACCAAGTCTTACCCCCTTTGTCGAGAAGCCCTCAGGGTATGGCAATGGGTTGTGTCATCCCAGCGTTTTCTGTTAGCAACGCACATCCCAGGCAAATCCAACGTGATAGCTGACAAGCTGAGCAGGGCAATCTTGTTGCCTCATGAGTGGTCTTTCAACCAACACGTTGCGGACATGATTTTCCTCAGATGGGGCCAGCCTTGCTGCGACCTCTTTGCCAGTCACATCAATACCAAATGCAGAAGCTTTTTTGCCCTTATACCACCTCCGGGACATCCCCCGAGAGACGCACTCATACACGATTGGCCTCCGGGTCTCCTATATGCATTCCCTCCAATTCCATTGATACCCAGGATTGTACAGAAAGCAAAGTTGCTGGGAAGGACTGTTATCCTTATAGCCCCTCCACTGGCATCGACAGATTTGGTTCCCTTTTCTTCATCATCTGCTGGAGGATCCAGGGATCCTGGACCCAGTTCCAGACCTCCTAACACACTCATCAGGGGACCTCCATCCTTCACTGCAGTCTCTAAAACTGACTGCTTGGCTGATCCACTTCCCCAAATAGCCAGGCTTCATTCCATCTCAGATGACACAAGACAAATTCTATTGTCTTCTTATAAGCCATCCGCCAGAAAACTATATCGCAGTAAGTGGAAAAGGTTCTCCATCTGGGCCAGCATACAAAAACTGACCATTTCCGAGCTCCTTTGTCGTCCATTCTAGAGTTTTTGACAATGATTTTTAAGGAAGGAGCAGCAGCTGCCACTGTTCGGGTTCAGTTAGCTGCCATATCTATTTCCACCTTGGATTGGATGGGTTAAATATTATGGCCCATAAATCATCTAAGGTTTTTCTCAAAGGTGTTTTTTACATGAGGCCTCCTGTCAAAACCCCTTATTCTCCTTGGAATTTGAATTTTATGCTATCTCAAATAATTCTTCCCCCCTTCGAACCTGCATCATCTTGTGATCTCAAATTCCTTTCCTGGAAAACTATTTTTCTAGTGGCCATTACTTCTGCCCGCAGAGTGTCAGAAATTCAAGCTTTGTCAATCAGATCACCTTATATGATTTTTCATACTGATAGAGTATCTCTCAGAACAAACCCATCCTTTTTGCCTAAAGTCTGTTCAGAATCTAATATCAATCAGGTTATTGAATTGCCAGTCTTCTTCCCCAACCATTCCAACAAATTAGAATACATGCTGCACAAACTTGACGTGCACAGACAGCTTAGATTCTATCGCAATAGAACCAAGGATATTAGGAAATCAGATCAACTTTTTGTATTCTTTTTGGAGGCCAGAAAAGGTAGACCAGTGGCTAAAACAACCCTTTCAAAATGGTTATCGGATTGTATCTCATTTGTTCATACAGCTGCTAACATACCTTTACCACACAAAGTAAAGGCTCATTCAACCAGAGTCATTTCTACGTCTTCTGCCTTTCAATCTAAATTGCCCCTTGATCACATTTGTGCTGCAGCCACTTGGTCTAAGCCTCATACTTTTATCACTCATTACAAAGTGGATAAGGCCTCCAGGGACAGGTCTTCTTTTGGTTCTACGGTCCTGAAAAATGTACTCCCGTGAGCCACCCAGGATTGCGGGTGCTAGGGATGCTACCCATCAGTGAGAATAAACGGCAAGATTTAACTTCACATAAAGAAGTGATGTACATATATACATGCAGCAAACAAGATTTAAGGTAATTCCAGCAGTGCATCATGGGATAAGGGGCTTTGTCACGAGCTACTGGTAAACCTTGAGCTTTGCTAACGGCCGTGTCGGAGGCGAGGATCGGCTCCGAATCCATCAGTGAGAATAAAGTCGAGATAAACAACTCACATGGAACATTATGGTGAGTACATAACTTCTTTTTTCCATCTAGTATAGCCATTTGTTGTGTCTCTGGTGGAATAATATGTAAATTCTCTGAGTTCTTACTATTTAATTCACGTCTTGAATACTAGATATTTTCATAAATTTCTGCAGAAATTTACACTGTTTTGTTATAGTTGCCTTTTAGGTCCCCCAGATACATACTTGGTGTTACAAATCAAGTTCCAGTCCCCACCTACAAGTAATATTCCCTGCTGAAAGGTAATATTTTCTCCCAGATTTTTTTAAGCTCCATAATAGCAGTTTTAGGTGGAATATAAATACATGCCAGTGTAATCCTCCTCCCTTGCCTTAGGTTCTCCAGATAATCCTTAATGTTGCAAATCAAGTTCCCGTCCCCACCTACAAGTAATATCCCTTGCTGAAAGCTAATATTTTCTCCCAGAATTTTTTTAAGCTCCATAATACCAGTTTTAGGTGGAATATAAGTACATGCCAGCATAATCCTCTTCCCTTGCCTTAAGCCCCTTACTACCACAAATCTATAATTATCTTTTTTCCCTCTTCTGTCACTATTGGAGCTTATGAAGCAGTTATTATAAGTACTCACCATTTTCTTTGTCCCTGATATTCTGCTGAATGTCCATTCCGAAATCCTTTCTTTATCAACTTTACATGCTCACTTCTTTCCAACTGTGTCTTTTGTAGCTTTGCTATTTGTACTCTGCATTTCTTAATATAATTCTGTACTTTTAACTTTTTGTATGCGTCTGTAAGGACATTCATTTTCCAAAATAATGTGGCTTTTCTAGTCATTATAAGAAGTTGTTATACTGACCTATTATATACGTCAGCTTTTTTAAAATGTGTCTTTCCAGTTTTTGTGTTACATGCACCCACTGTTTGACAGGTTGATCATCTCCATTTGAACCTGTCACATTTTATAAGACTTTTTGTTTTAAGAAAAACCTCAAAACACATACCTCCAGAACACCCCTTTATGCTATTATCTTAAAACAGACATACAAACTATGTACATTTTCAAAAAACAAAATGTAACCCTCTTGATAGGAACAATTGCCTCAAATTGACAACTGCGCATACAGGCATTTCTTAATCTAAAATTAAGGTTATCCATTGCTTAAGTGCATGTTATTGTGCTTCTTACATGAATTGCTGTTTGTTCTAGACTTGTCTTTATTCCCCTGCCAGGTGTGAGAAAACAGTGTGTATGCTTACAGAAAACATTAACTTTCAGTCTTAATAAAAAAGTGCACTGGCTATATCTAAATAAAATTAAATTATATACAGTTTTAGTAAATACATTAATGTATTTTGAGTACCAGGAAAACTGTTCTTATTCTTCTAATAATTGCAGAATTTATTTTTTTTTACTAAGCTGCTTACCCTTGTACCCGTTAATCCATTTCTCTCAACAGTGTCCAGAGTAGTCGATGTATTGCCTGGACCCATAGTCAGCTTATTTCCATGGAAACATAAGAACAGAATGTACAGCTGCCCCCAGCTGCAAATTTCTCAACTCACACTAAACATTTATTTGCTAAAGGAAGATTTTTCATTGTATTTACAGTGTTCTTTCATTTTTTATAATACACATGCTTACACAAGAAACTTGTATTAAGCCATGAACATTAATCCAGACATTCAACTATGCAAAAGTACGAGAACATCTCATCTCTACATATATTATCACTGCACTTTTAGACCCCATCCCAGCAAGATTACAGCACATTAACTTAAACATGCTTTTGTCCAGCCTTTCTTCTCTTTAATATAGCAATGCTTACATTTCTTAAAACTGATTTATTTTATCTTTATTTCATACAATTTTCACTGAAAGTGCTTTACTATATAACAGACAGCTTATATCATGAAATGTTTTATACAAATACTGTTAAGAACAAAAATTGTTTTGCTTCCAGTTACTCTTATTTTTTTTTCCTTTTAGTGACCTTCCAAACACTAAAGATATGAAGCAGGGTATATGCCTCTCAGTGCCACCCCAAGTTTAGCAAAGTGCGATTTTGCTCAGCCATTTTTCTTTTAAAGCCATTCTTCACAAATTTTATTGATGCTTTACAGTCTCATATTTATTCAATTATTTCAGTGTTGCTCTTTGTCTTCATTTTCACTTCCATCTTCCAACTCCAGACTCAGGTTCAAGTCCAGTGTACTCCTGATTCTTTAGTCAACTTCTGTGCTTTTTTTGTCTCTCTCAAGCATCTTACTTTGAAACATTGTAAAAGGTTTCACTGGCAGTGTCTCAATGCTCTTGGCTGCTTCCTCATGGCCAGATTTGGAGCATGCACAATATGTATGTGCCTGTAAATTAGCAAATCCTGCTTTGGAATAACAGTTCAGTTTCTTATTTCTGCTTTCATAAAATTTATCTCAGGTGCTCTGAACTCTAACACTACAATTTTTGGAAAGAGCTCTTCTTGAGCAGTCTCATACTCAGCCAGCCTTGTCTTCATTTCGACCTCTGATTTTTGCAGTTTTGTTAATTCATCTGAATAGCTGTTTAATGCTTCTTTCATTTTTCCATACTTTTGTTATTTGAGTTGATGTACTCCTTCAGTGTTTGATTTATTTTAATCGGCTCTGATAACATATGATTTATTTTTTCCTTGAAATTACTGGACGCCATCTCTTGTAGCATAGCTGAAGCTTAAACTGCTTTTTGCTGAATGCTGCAAGATTTTTCCCAGTGTTTTTTCTTCACCTTTTTTAGTTGATTTTCTTTGAGGCTCTCTAAGTTTCTTATTTGCTGGCATCTAGATACTGTACTTTGTAGCCAGTTGCTGAATTTTACTAAAAATATCAGAGGTGCTAGCCCTTGTCTCCCAGAATTTTACTAAAACTGTCAGAATTGCTAGCTCTTGTCTCCCAGTTTCTTTTTTTTCACACTGGCTGAACTGCAGTTATGCTGTTGATCAGTGTGTAGCCATCTTGTAAGTCCCATATTTATTGTCATCTTGATGTTTTTATTGCTACTACTTTTTTCTTTCTGAGGTTGTTATCTTTGGGTAGAGCACAACAACAGTGAAACATGGACCATGAGTGAATTTCAGCAGTGGGTCAGTAAAAGTGTTACTGTTTTGCATTTTTGTTAAGCCACTAATATTTCGCAGTAATTCATTGATTCTTTTTTTCTTTTTTGTTTCATAGTATTTCTGTGCTGCTAGCTGTAAATGTTTGAAGACACTAGAAGAGTGAATGATGGTAAAATTGGTTTCTTATAACATCTGTTTCTTTTAACCAGATGATGTACCTTGGTTCAGGCTTGTGTTGTGTTGGTGCCTTAGCTGGTCTGTCAACACAAGGAACTGCCCGTCTTGGTAATGCTTTGGGCATGATTGGTGTTGCTGGAGGCATAGCTGCTACCCTTGGTGGTCTGAAGCCCTCTCCAGAATTGCTTACCCAGATGTCTGCTGCAATGGCTGTTGGTGGCAGCATTGGTAAGTTGATTTTTTTATCAGTTTTATGAATAATATTTTAAAATAGTTATTATTAGCATGACAAAATTAGAACTAGAGTGTTGCTATTTTTTCAAGGTTTGCTATATAGTATGTAGTCTAAACTGCCCCTAGGTATGTATGTAGTATATGTGTGTGGTGCAGAAGAAAGGCCTTGTGATCTAACTTCCTTACTAATCTATTAATGGTGGGGCTACCACCTGCACTGTCCTATCCCACATAGCTTCACAGATATCAGAAACATTTGAAAAGTGAACTGCATTGATTATTAACACTTAAAGGGGATGAAGTGTAATTTATATGAAATGTTCAAACCAAGAATTGAGAAAAAAAAATCAGGGAGGGAAATGCTCTTCAGTAAATGTGCTCTACTGGATGTCATTTTACTGGTTTTTGAATCTAGTAATACGTTTGCTTGGCATAATAAATATTTGACTGGATGAAGATGATTCATATTTGAACTACAGAGGGCTGCTTCACTTGTAAAGCACATTATGATCTGGGTTCTTAGAGTAATAGGTTCTTCCTAAGTTTACTGCAAAGGAAACCATCGAGAAGCTCAGCAGCATCAACCAGTGTTGGGAAATTGAGGGTCTGTCATTGATTTAGATTTTCCCCACATATCCCAGTTGAAGATTTGCAGTCTTCCACACAGTCACCCAGACTGATTTAAAAGTTACCAAGGCAGTACTGTGCTTAATATGTAAGGGTGGCCTACTCGAGAAATCGGGAATACACTATTTATATCTTAGTTCTGTACCCTGAGAATCTTTTTTTTTTTTTTTTCTGCAGTTTGCACTTGTTCCCTCTAGGTGACTGCCATGTGCTTATTACAGACAATCCAAGAAGGAAACTTTTGTATGTTCTTCATTAGATCACTTTTTGCAGGATTCATTACATCTGGAAATTCGCTCCCACGCCTCCTGTCCATCCATCCAGTCTTCAGGAGCTTAGGTTACTTCCCCCTTTGCAGTGTATGCCAGCTTGCAGACATGCAAAGCTGTGCTGGTGTAAGAGGGGTGTATGTCCCTGCTATCTTCAGAGCTTTCCTGCCAGATTTCATACATGCAGTTGCCTCCTTGTCATCATGCAATAACTTCATTTGTTCTCGACCATTATATCTTTGGAGCTCAGACATAGTTAAATACCCTGTTGGGAAAATTTCCTTTTCTTCTCAACTTGGTCTGTTGATTATTACCTTATTGCTTATGCTCTTAAAAAGGGGTGTGTTTGTGACTGTGGGAGACAGATACTCTAAAGAGGCTCTCACACCAGTTACATCTTTTGCATTGGAGCAGAATATAATGCCCAGGCCTTCAGTGTCTTAGTGTTTCACACTTAAGACTGATCATGGCATTCACATACATTAGGTCTTTACTTTGAAAATAAAATATTTTGTGGCTTTGACATGTTCTGCCATGTGCTTGGCAGGTCGAATTTCCTCCTCTTGTAACCCTTCATCTAAGAAGAAGTGGCTGCACAAACCTAGCAGAGATTTTGTTAGTCCTTCCTGCATTGGCTAGTCTGAAGTGATTGCCGCCAGTGAGGCATATTCACAACTCCCAATGCAGCTATCCACTGTCCCCTTAGCCCTTTCGCATCGCTACTTTGTGGTATGCTATTGTGAAGGACCAGAGCACATTTGAGCTGACTGGTGCCTTGCATGAAGTCTCCCTTGTCGTTTGACCTAAAGCTGGTAGGTTAGAGCCTTGTATTATTATCAGGGGGGGTAGGGTGAGTAGAAGGGGTCCACCAAGTTTTGGTATGTCAAGAAGTAAAGGGCTTCAGCATGAAGGCACACACATCTCCCCCTCCTACCCATCATCCAAGAAAAAAAGAAATAACCCAGTCAAGATGACTGGCTAAAATTGGCACAAGGCCTGCTTAAGGCCCTGCATACCCTTCATCCAGGTCAGGCTCCTGTGTCTCCCTCAGTCTCCTGTTAAAAAGAAAAGGGATCCATCAGCAGATGAGGAAGACGAGCCCCACAGGCCCCTGATCAGAAAGATTGACTGCCACTCACAAATGTCTTCCCCTTTTGGTTTTGAATCTGGTGTGGAAGATGCACTTTCATTAGACTCCTCTGAATGAAAGAATTCTTTAAATGAGAGTGTAGGGAAACTTTAGATACCCCAATAATTTATTATGAACTGTTACACATAGAGGACTTTTTGAAATGCCTTTGCACTTACCTCTCAAGCTTTAGATTCGCAACTCCTTGCCCCCAAGAAACTTGATGGATTTGTAGAGTGCAGGACAGTCACAGATACTCGTGTAAAAATCCTGTGGCAGATCTTGTTATAGTGTCACTAGACCCTGAGAAAGGGGCCAGGATTATTCCAGCTCCTGTCTTCCTTCCAAATGACAGTTGGCTTCAGGCCCCGGGATAGGTTTATTAAAAAGGTTTGTACCTCTGCCACTGTTGTTTAGGGCTGTAATTGTTAGACTTGCGTGACAAAGATTTCCTTCCTTATCACTGTTGCAGTATTATTCACTCTTGGTATATCCTGGTCGAGGCTAGCTGAATATTTGGCCAGCATATCAAAGCCTTTACACCTTCCAGACACCATACATCAGATGTTTGTCCTTCGTGCGAGGTGTAAGGTACCTTGTATGAGGTACAAGCTCATAATCCTCAGAACTTCTTTGCCCTCCAGTCCAAACACTACTTTTGAATTTGGTCTGTAGCCTGTTCACTGAGTTGGTTCAACTACTGAGCCTTCTTAAGATAAATGCCCCCATTGGAGTCTCTCCCTTCCATTTTTTCTTCCTTTTACTGTAGTTTACATGTCATCCAGGAAGGAAAAATGAGTGAGAAGGAAGAATCCCCATAAAGACAGACATGAGAAGTGCCTTTTTTGTTTGGGTTGCCACACATGACTGTATGCAGTGTGCAGTTTGTCCCAAAGACATTTCACAGTCATCTGTATTTTCTTTCCATTTATTTGTAGAACCAGCAGTTGACGCTTTTGGCCCAGGATACCATGGCCAAATCTGCTCACCCTGACGTTCAGCCACCACTTAAGAAGAAAGCCAAGAAGGTGCATACTGACCCTGCTGCTGTCAAGCCTTCATCAGACATATCCACTGGGTATGATGAAAAACCCGAGGGCCATCTGATGCCAATGTCCGCTCCCTCTGCTGCAACCAAGTTGGAGGCTAGCATGGAGCTGTCTACCCACACTTCTTCTGAGACTGTGCCTATATCTGGTGCAGATGCGGTGTAGAGGGGGAACCACTGTTGATTATATTGGAGTGGCCTAGAAGGATTTCTGAAATACTTCAGTGAAGAGATGCCTGGTGCCCTCATTGAATCTAGGCAGGGGTTTGAACCTCCTAGCATTGTTAAAGCTGATGTTCCTTTAAAAAAGAAGCAGAAGACTAGGCAAGTGTCCCCTGTGGCTAAGGATCCCAACAAGAAATAGCAGGATTTTACACTGGGGCTTTTCACTGCTCTTATGGCTCTAAAGCCACCTTGAGGATTATCTGTTCCTGCTCATGTTCCCTGGTCTTCCACCCCTTCCAAACATCCTAGCGACTCTGATTCATCTGATGAAAAGTTAGACTGTGGTGAGGAATCATTGGCTTACTCTTCTCAGATCCACATTCCTCCTGCCCCTAGGGTCTGAAGAAGAGGATGCAGATTTTCTTGACTCCCTATGGAAAAACTGTCCTTTAGGTATGTGCAGGTTTATATGATGAAACATTTTAAGTGGGACTTTTCCCAGGTTTCTGGCATTCAAAAACGTTATGAACTCTTGCAGATAAATTCGCCTGGAGGCCTATTCTAGTCCTATCCCTTCTCAACACCTTTCTCAAGGTTCCCCCTTTAAGGATGTTGTATCATCAGACACACTTTCACTGTTGTTTCCTCAAACTTTTTGATATCCCTGGATTTGAAGGATGTTATCTTGACATTCCTGTTCACCATCTCTTTAGTTTATCTCTCTCTTCCTCTCATTATCAGTTCGATCCTTTGCCTTTTGGTCTTTCTGCAGCTCTGAGGATCTTTATTAAATTTACGGCCCTTATGGTGGCCTTCTACAGGCTTCAGAGAATTCAAATATTCCCTTACCTGGATGACCTTTTGATTCAAGCCCCCTTACAGCAGCTCCTCCTTCAGGATCTTCACTTCACTGTGCTTCTCTTACTCAGTGTGGGGTTCAGCCTCAATCTCAAAAAATGTGTTGACTCCTTCTCAGGATCAAGTGTTCCTGGGTTTCCGGATTCAGACTATTCCAGTGATAGCTTACCTCATGCCTGCCAAGGTCCTTTCTTTGACTGCTTATTTCCAGTTCTCTCTACCTCTGTTAGTCCTTCCTGCAAGGGAATTCCTTAGACCTCTGAGGTACATGGCTTTCATCATTCCTGTAGATGTTAAGTTGTCAATCTTGCCTTCATTCTTGCTTGATGGGTTCAGAGCCGATCCTCGGCTCCGACTCGGCACTTTGCTAAGCTCGAGAGTCACTTTTACCAGCTCGAGGCAGCCCCATATCCCATGATGCAAGGCGGTAAGTACCCAGATCTCGTTTGCCGCTTCGCTGATGAGGTCCTCCTTTTGCCAGCTCCTGGTAAGTGTTTTATATAAAACTATCTTAGCCCCCTTTTCACTTTAAACTTTATAGTTAACGTTTTTAGTTTATATTAAGCCCCTTTCTGACTAAAGTTTCCCTCACTTTTTAAATTTTTTAGTCAGGCCTTCTCCCCTCCCATCCCCCCCCCTTGTCAGGGTGTGTGTGTGTGTGTGTGTGTGAGAGGTTAGTTCTCAATATTTTTTTGGGGATAACTTGTTCTTTGGGACTGTGTTGTGTGTGTGTTTTCTGCAACTATGTCCAAAGAAAGGGTCTCAGGCTTTAAGAAGTGTGACTCGTGCTGTCAGAAGATGTCTCTGACAGACGGTCACACTTCTTGCTTATACTGCCTGGGACCTCTCCACCTGCAGGACTCCTGTGCGATTTGTCACTCCTTTAGCCAGAGAGTCCTGCAGGAGAGGAGAAATAAATTGATATTAAGGGGTCTTCTTAAATCGGAGGGCTCTCCGGCTAAGTCAGCTCCGAGCAAGACTTCTAAGTCTTCCAAGGCCCAGGCTTCTGTGTCTAAGCCTGCGGCCTCGGTTCCGACTCTTTCTGAGTCGAGATCGGCTCCGGCTGGAGCCGATCCTAGCTTGCATAAACCTTCGGCACCGATGGCTATCGGTGCCGATACTGGTTCAGTCAC
The DNA here is from genome assembly GCF_019279795.1 of Protopterus annectens. Taxonomy (NCBI): domain Eukaryota; kingdom Metazoa; phylum Chordata; order Ceratodontiformes; family Protopteridae; genus Protopterus; species Protopterus annectens. The sequence continues at coordinate 579,290,039 of NC_056726.1, read as the reverse complement.
ATCGGTGTCGGCTCCGACTGGCTCCGACCACCATGTGACTCAGGCTTCGGTGTCGGCGCCGACCGGCTCTGACACCCTTACCTTTATGTCTGTATCGGCTCTGGCCGGAGCCGATGCAGCGAGACCTTCTGTCGGTGCCGAAAAGTCCTCTGCTCCGAATGCATCTATGGTTTCGTCGGCTCCGATGGCTCCTTTGAGGAAGAGATCCAGGTCCCCTTCCTTGGAACCGATACTCTCGGCTCCGGCCTCACCTCTCCTTTCAGAACGGAGCCATCGGAGCCGATAATCTAGGTCATCCAGGCTTTCTGACCATGATTTAGAGAGGGTGGTCAGTAGATTATTGAAATCACAGGCACTGGCCCAGATGCTACATAGTCCGTCCCAACAGACGACTATTAGTCCACACCCTCTTGTAGTTCCTCCTTCGACTCTACCTCAGAGTTTGGAGCTGGAGTCTTTGGGAATAGTTTCTGCTATAGCTGAGGGGCAGATACCCCCCCCTTCTGCTCCCTCAGCATCTACTCATCTCCTCTTCGAAACCTTCCTTAGAGGGATTCGGTGGTCGGGCTTCCCTGGTCTCCTCCGAGGGGGTGAGTGGCATCGGACCCTTGTCCGACCCCACTCTTCCCCTTGGAGCCTCGGCCTTGATGAGCTCGGCTCCGACATCTGCCTCGGAGCCTTCCTTTTCGGTGGGCCCTGGAGTTCCTGCTTCTTCGGAACGGGTTCTCTCGGACCTCCCTGGGAGGGGGGCCTTCGAGGTGATGAAGAGTGTGCTGGCCACTGGACTCAGCCAGCAGTCTGTTCCCTTAGCTCCTCCCTCTACGTTGCCTGTCGATATCTCTGCCATCTCTCTTGCTCCCGGACCCAGAGATCCTCCGCCTCAGGTTTCCCCACTGGGAATAGCCCCCTCTTCGGAGGATTCTCTTGATCAGTCAGGGGATCCTCTGCGCAAGAGGATTTGTAAGAGGAAACATATAGACTCCCCTGAGTCTATCACTTCAGATACCGACTTAGATGAGTCGGAGGGATCCCCAAGATCCCCCTCTGAGGATGTCTCCTTTTCAGACATCCTAGAACTCCTAAAACAGAGGGGAAACTGGCCCTCCAATAATCCCTCTGAGGATGAGTCGGTATACCTAGAGGCGTTTGGATCTCGGCCCTCCACCTCCTGGGTGTCTCCGCCTTTCGACCCCCTTATGGAGGTTATTGCTCGAAAGGCTTGGGTTGCTCCTGATTCTGTACAGCCAGTTCCTAGGAGGCCGTCAAAATTTATTACTGCCCCTTCGGATAAGCTATTCCTTACGAAAGGCGTCCCTGCTGATGCCATGGTGGTGGCGGCTGCCACTAAGAAGGAACTTGCAGATCCTTCCGTACCTGTCCATCCTCCTAATAAGGACTCTAGGACCATGGATAGGTATGGTAAGCGGATGTTCTCTTCAGCGACCTTTGCTATGCGTTCGCTGAACTACTTATGTCACTTCACCAGACTCCAAAGGGACATCCTTAAGGAGCTAGGTGAAGTAGTACAGGATCCCACAGCTGCAGGGGCTCAACAAAAAATTGCTTCGCAGCTAGGAACCCTTAATTCTATTACTAACTCCTCCATGCGACTGATATCATATGCAGCAGATGGAGCGAGTAGGGCCGCAGGTACAGGTGTGGCTCTTAGACGCCAAGCCTGGATGCGACTCTGTAATTTTGCAGATCCCTTCAAGGCGTCCTTCACAAACTCTCCCTTTGATGGGTCAGCTTTGTTTGGCCCTCAAGTGAAGGATACATTGACCAGGTGTGAGCAGGACGGCAAGACTCTTTCTGCCGTAGGGGTCCGTTTTTCCACTCCTTCTAGACTTTACCCTAAAGGACAGAAGGGTGGCAAGATGTGGTTCCGCAAATCCCAAGGAGTCACGCCGGATACACGTGGTCAGTTTACCCCTAGAGGCAGAGGGGGTAACAATAACAGACACCGCTCTAGAGGCAGAGGGGGTCCACAAAACCAGGGAAGCAGAGAGCCTCTCTGACAAGCCCTTTCAGCATCCCTGAGATGTTGCCCGACTGTCCATCCTTGGAGGCAGTCGGGGGAAGACTATCGCTGTACCCAGAAGCCTGGCGTTCCCTCACTCAAGACAGATGGGTACAGTCGATCATATCCGAGGGTTACAAAATTCCTTTCGAGGAAAGTCCTTTCTCTCACTCAAATTCCCTTCCAGATGTACCACCCGGTCTAAGGGAAATTGCAGAGTTAGAAGTTTTAAAACTTCTACAGAAAAGAGCCATTCAGCCAGTTACAACAGACCATTCAGAGCCCGGAATCTACTCAAGATTCTTTTTGGTCCCCAAAAAGACGGGAGACTGGAGACCAATATTGGATCTCAGCAGACTCAACAAGTCTGTGAGAAAGACAAGATTTCGAATGGTCACACTTCAGTCTATTTTGCCCTTCCTAGAGAAGGACAACTGGATGTGCTCAATAGATCTTCAGGATGCGTACTATCACATAAAAATTCACAGACGCTCCAGAAGGTTTCTCCGCTCGGCTGGGGTCCAGTCATTTCCAATTCAGAGCCCTGCCCTTTGGTCTCACTACAGCCCCCAGAGTGTTCACCAAATGTATGGCAGTGGTCACGGCTCACCTGAGGCATCAAGGATTCCAGGTGTTTCCGTATCTCGACGACTGGCTCCTTTCAGCCACCACCAGGCATCAACTTCTTCAAGCCAGGGATTACACAATAAATCTTTGCACTCAATTGAGAATTTCGATCAACTACGAAAAATCCTCCTTATTGCCCTGCCAGTCTATTACTTTCATAAGCGCAAACTTAAACACTGTTCGGATGTCAGCAACCCTCACAGACCAAAGAATCTTAGATATACAAAGTCACGTGAGGATCATCCTAGCCAGCAAGAAAGTACAAGCCAGAATGGTTCTAAAGGTGTTGGGCCTCATGGCTGCGGCCATTACCCTTCTTCCCCTGGCCCGCTTCTATATGCGCCTGCTTCAGTGGATGTTGTTCACTCAATGGTCTTACCAACAACTTCCGATGTGTCACCAAATACTGGTGACACAAATTTGCAGGAATCATCTTTCATGGTGGATTACTTCTCCCCAGATTCACCAAGGCAGACCCTTTGTACCCCCAGCCCCGGTAGCCACCGTCACTACGGACGCCTCCCTGATCGGGTGGGGGGGGTCATTATCAGGGCAGGATGGTTCATGGGACGTGGCAGCCGTTCGAATACCACCTGCACATAAATGTCCTAGAGATGAGAGCAGTGCTTTTAACGTTGCAAGCCCTCAACGACTTTCTTCCCTTGGGAACAATTGCAGTTCACTCAGACAACATGTCTGTAGTATGGTATATCAACAAGCAGGGCGGAACCAAGTCCTACCCCTTGTGTCGAGAAGCTCTCAGACTTTGGCAATGGTCGATCTCCTCTCATCGGTTTCTGGTAGCAACGCATATCCCTGGGAAAACCAACATTTTAGCGGACAGATTGAGCAGAGCTATTCTCATGCCTCACGAGTGGTCTCTCAGACAATCTATAGTGGAGGAGATTTTTCTAGAATGGGGCCGCCCATGTTGCGATCTTTTTGCTACTCCCCAAAACAGCAAATGCCCAGACTTCTTCTCTCTCTTTCCACTGCCGGGCCATCCCCCCAGAGACGCTCTAACCCAGGATTGGCCCCAGGGACTTCTTTATGCCTTTCCTCCTTTTCCGCTGATTCCTCAAGTACTCCAGAAAGCCACCGTTTTGAGAGCCAAAATGATTCTCATTGCTCCCTATTGGCCTCGACAGATTTGGTTTCCGTTCCTCCATCATCACCTTTTGGTGCAGCCTTGGCATCTGGACCCAGTGCCAGACCTTCTGATTCACCAATCGGGTCAGCTGCACCGGTCTATCCCTTCTCTCAACCTCACAGCATGGTTGCTCCACTTCCTTCCTTAGCCAGGCTTCCTATGATCTCTAATCCTGTTAGAGACATCATAGTAGCTTCCCTAAAATCCTCTACTAGGAGGATTTATACTAGCAAATGGAAACATTTTTCTTGTTGGGCAAAGGCTAAAAATATTGATCCCTTTACTGCTCCAGTACAAGCGGTTTTGGAGTTCTTAGCGGAAATCTTTCACGCGGGCTCCTCTTCTTCCACGGTCAAAGTTCAGTTGGCTGCTATCTCGAACTTTCATGTCGGGTACGCAGATCACAACATTATTTCCCACAGGCTCTGTAGAGCCTTCTTAAAAGGAATTTTTCTCCTGAACCCTCCAATCAGGAGTCCTCCTCCTCAATGGGACCTAAATTTAGTGCTGACATCCTTGATACTTCCTCCCTTCGAGCCAGCTGTTTCATGTTCCCTGAAATTTCTTTCATGGAAAACTTTATTCCTGGTGGCTATCACATCGGCTAGGAGGGTGTCTGAACTCCATGCTCTCTCTGTTCGCCCCCCCTATTTAGTCTTCCACAAAGACAGAGTATCATTGAGAACTAATCCGACCTTTTTGCCTAAGGTCGCCTCTAAGAGTAATTTGAATCAGGCTATTGATCTTCCTGTATTTTTCCCAAACTACTCAAACAAATCGGAACAAAAGTTACATTATCTTGATGTTCACCGCCAACTCAGATATTATTTGGACAGAACAAAACAATTCAGGAAATCCGATCAGCTCTTTGTTTCTTATGCTGATAACAAAAAAGGCCTTCCGCCTCAAAAGTGACCTTATCTAGATGGCTTTCTTCTGTCATCTCTGAAATTTATCAGCTCAGGGGAAAACAGCTGTGCTCGAAACCTAAAGCACATTCAACCAGAAGCTTAGCCACTTCCACAGCTTTTCAAGCTAGACTTCCATTAGACACTATTTGTGCAGCAGCCACTTGGACCACTCCTCATACCTTTGTTTCTCATTACAAATTGGATTTGGCCTCCAGGGACAGAGCCAGTTTTGGCTCTACAGTTCTCCAGAGTCTGTTCCATTGAGCCACCCAGGATAGAGGTGCTAGGGACGCGGTCCCATCAAGCAAGAATGAAGGCGAGATTGACAACTTAACATTGAGAAGTTATGTACCTACCATAACGTTCCATGTTAGTTGTCTTCTCTCGCCTTCTTTCTTGCGACCCTCCCTCCTTCCCCCCGGCCTGGACAGACCTTTTCTCTCTACATGGAAGAATGCTTCTTAAGACCATATAGTACTGGTCCTCCAAAACCATCCTTCAGGCTTTTTCTCTCCTTCTTCTTCCTTTGGGAAGTTTTTTATGCTTGGTGTTATTGCCTATAGACAACAAACGAGATCTGGGTACTTACCGCCTTGCATCATGGGATATGGGGCTGCCTTGAGCTGGTAAAAGTGACTCTCGAGCTTAGCAAAGTGCCGAGTCGGAGCCGAGGATCGGCTCCGAACCCATCAAGCAAGAAAGAAGGCGAGAGAAGACAACTAACATGGAACGTTATGGTAGGTACATAACTTCTCATTCCCATTTGCCAGACTTCACATGACGAAATTTCAGTGTTGTTTTCAAGTTGGAACTCCAGTGATGGATTCACCAGATTCACTGAATTCAGGTCTGCCTTTTCAGGTTCCATTCCTACTCAGGAGCTGTACATACATTTTTCCGATCAAGTTTAAGAAGCCTCCTCCAACAATCTCAGCGTCAAGGATCTTTGATGTTGATATGGTCTACCAGATGTTGATAGGGCCAAAGAAATGAGGGCTCTAATTCTAGCTGTCCAGGCCTTTCACTCCCTTTGGGTTCTGGGTCCTGTAAAGGTTTTTACAGACAATAGCAGAGCCATGTCCATCAGCAAACAAGGGAGGCACACAATCTTACTTTCTTTGCAGGATAGCTCCTTGGGCTTAGTACTTTTCAGTCTGCCATCACTTGGTTCTTCATGCAGTTTACATTCTTTCAGAGCAAAGTCTTGTGACAAACTCTTTGAGCAAGTCCAGGACAAATCCTCATGAATGGATGCTTCACAGAGTGGTGTTTCTGGACATTATACATTGGTGGGGTACTCCTTAAATAGATCTTTTTGCCTCCCCTCTGAACAGGTAACTTCCTCAGTTCTGCTTGAGTGTCAAGTCCTCTGCCTTGGAAAGTGGATGCCATGTCTTTTACATAGCAGAAGATGTTTCTGTATGCCAGTCCCTCTCTTCCTCTCTTACCAAAGGGCCTGCACAAGATCACATGGGATAGGCCTAAAGTCTTGCTGGTGACTCCCTTTTGGCCCAGACAGCACTAGTTCCCTTTTCTATTTTATTTGGCCATGGGCAATCATCACAAATTATACAATTCCTCCCTTTTAATAATCTAAAACGTGCACGCTGATTGGCCAGCCCAACCGGTGTGCCCATTGTAAATCCCACAATATACCAACGGAAAAAGGTCTGGTCGCCCGGACTTTTTTTCCATTGGTATAAACTGCCCCAAAACTTCTTTTTTTTTTTCCAATAAAAAAAGAGAGAGAGAGAGAAAACGGAGACTTTCTTTTCTCCGTTGCTTCCATTTCAAAGCCTTGATGTACTAGGTATGTGTGTGAATGCAATCCCATACGCATGCGCAGTACATCAAAACGCAGACTCAGTATACCACAACCGGCGAAAGAACAGCCATCCACCGTTGTACAAAGACATTATTTAAGAAAAGTATTTTTTTCTTAAATAATGTCATTGTATAATAGCAATAACCGACTCCGTGGTTGTGATATATTGAAGATTTACCCACGGTTGCCTTTGTGATTAAACCACACCAACCGTGGGTAAATCTTCAATATACCACACCACGTCATTGGTTATTGCGTAATTACTTCACAGGATGGATCTTCTCACACAGGACAAAGTTTTGACTCTGCTCTTCAGTCAGTGCTTGCTGAATTTTATTATTTCTTAGTAATTGCAGGTGTGGGGGTAGCCACATTCTTTGATTTCCTGTCCTTGCGTATTTAAGTGGTACAGTTTGAAATATTTTCTGCTTAAAAACCTCAGCTTTGGCCGGCTAAGATCTAGCTGTATTCAATTGGACATATAAGAGAATTTAAGTACCTTTATCTGTACTTTTTTTCAAAGAATACAGTATTTAAATTGATTTAACTGTGTTGCAGGAATATTAACTGAACTGGAAGTTTTGACTCTGCCCTTCAGTTAGTCCCACCCACCCACCCTCCCTGTTTTTGTTTTGCTGTTAATCTTAGTGGCCTTGAAACTGCCCTCCCCTCTTGTAAATTTGTGTTTGGATACTCTTGGGCCCATCTCATTTGCTCACTCATTTGTGTTTGGATACTCCTTCTGGGCCCATCTCATTTGCTCACTCAACTGAGTGCAGTGAGATCATATTCTGATTTCAGGCACTCCTACTGTGTACAAAGAGAGCATCTGGGAAACGGAAGAAAAAAAAATGTAAGCTTGTTTCCTGCCTTTCCTGTTAAGTGGTATAGACTGTTTGTAGGCTTCTGAACCCCCAAGCCATTCTGTGTTGGAGGGAAGCCTTCTAGCTTAGTTTTTTTTTTCTTATAACTAGCCAGTTTTCTAGTTTCAGCACTCAAATCTGTTTCTTTGAACTCAGCACTTGTTCAGAACTCATTGTAAGCACTACATAAGCCGCAAATTACTACAGCACTCAACTTTCCTCACTTGTCTAGTGGAAAGCAGTTTTTAGTACTTAATAAATAAGCACTTATCCAGGCATGTCTAAGGATCAGCTCCCAGTGATTTCTCCTGTCTACCTGATGAATCTGGGCATCTTGGGGCAATGCAGCAATTGCCTCATGTACACAGACAACCCTCTCCTGCTACCACCCAACACTACAACCTGTGAGAGATGCACTTATATAGCCAAACTGGAAGCAAAGCTCTCTTCACCCAAGACTGGACTAGACAGTCAAGAGGAGAGGGTAAACACTTGCACCACACCACACTCATCACATAGTCCCTCAAAACCTACACCACCAAAACACACACATAGAAACACAAAACACACACCTACATTTGCGGAGGCTCTCAATAAAAACCTGCCCAAACATCAGGGACATCCGAAGCATAAACGCAAGCAAACTCCACCCCCCAACACAACCCAAATGACACATAGCCCACAAACGCAGTGTGCCACTCAACCACAGCCCAAAAGGCATAACAACGTACCCATCACTCTAGTCATAGGTGACTCTATAGTCAGGCACACTGATGTTCCACTCACTAGACTAAACAAGGAGAAAGTTACTGTCAGCTGCCTGTCAGGTGCCAGGATCCGCCACATAACGCATGCACTCAGGTCACTCCACAATAAGTACAAATATGACACTGTCATTATCCATGTTGGTGTGAATGACCTGAGACGTACCTCCCTGGACTACATGAAAAGAGACATGGAGGAGCTCTCCGATCTTGTATCCCAGGCTGGTATGACCCTAACCCTGAGTAGCATCCTGTCATCACCCAGAATGATACCACAGTACAAGGACAAAATGATTGACTTCAACAACTGGCTAAACTTCTGGTGTCATTCTAAGGGGATCCAGTATTTGTCTGCCTGGGACGACATGATCGACAGTCCACGATGCTTTGCCAGAGATGGCCTGCACCTGTCGCCCTTAGGATTCCGGATACTGGCTAAGACTCTTGCCACCTCTATAGTGCCTTTTTTAGGCAAGGTTCAAATGACAAATTCACCACCGTAACAGGTACAAGCAAGCAAAATCTGAGGGTAATGCTACTCAATGCTAGAAGTCTAAACCTCAAAATGCACTCACTTGAGGCACTCCTTAAAATGGAGAACATTGACATCTGTGCAGTGACAGAGACCTGGTTCAAAGCTCCAGAGAGCACCCCTGCATCACCAGGCTTCAATTCATACCACACCTTTTGGCCACCTAACCCAGAAAGAGGCACTAAAGGCGGAGGCTTGTCCATATTCATTAAGGATATCCACACCTCCAGGCTAGTTGCACAGCATAATGCATCCGAGATTATCCAAGTGCAACTAACTCTGGGCAAGACCGCAATCCAAATTGTAGCTTGCTACAGACCCCCCACCATGCCCCAGGATTCACACTCCTCATTTCTTGATACACTGGAAAGTGTTAGGGTACAACCCAACACCCTAATAATGGGCGATTTCAACTACCCCACCATTAACTGGGAAAACTACTCATGTACCAACTCTTTTGCTCAACGTTTTCTAGAATTCATAAATTCCAACGCCTTGGATCAACTTATTCACACCCCCACCAGGGGTAGCAGTATCCTAGACCTGGTCATTACCAACATGGGAAACCGGTGTTCCACACCAGAGGTCAATTCCTCGTTGGTCAGATCCGACCACAAGCTAATCAGCCTAGACATCCACATCCCACCCCAGCCCCAATTAGGGAAACCATCGTAAAAAACTTCTCAAAAGCCAACTTCACACTTCTTAAGACAGAAGTGGCAAACTTCATGACACCCTTGCAGACGGACAATTGAGGTATGACTGCCGAATCCTACACAAATGCACTTTATAAGCACTTACACGAATGCATGGATCATGCTATCCCTAATAGAACCAAGATGTTATCCTCCAAAAAAATGAAGCCAATCTGGTGGTCCTCTGCCATAAACAAACTCTACAACAGAAGAAAGAAACTGTTGCAAAAAAGAGTAAAATCCCATGACTGGAGGAACTCCCTGGTCAACCTCAGTAAGAAGCTGAGATCCCTCATAAAATCCTCCAAAGCTAGTTACAAAAACAAAATTGCCACTGACTCTAAAGACAACCACAAAGCATTCTATAGCTATGTCAAGAATCTAAATGGGAACACTCAGATATGCTCTGAGTTACAGCATAATGGCACTAAATATACAGAAAGCAAAAAAGGAACAGCAAACCTTGAGACCTGGAATTCCTCAGAAAGCCTTTAATATTCGAAAACAAGACCAAACAAACGAACAGGACAGAATACTCCACGAAATAAAATACTAAGCGCTTTCACCCGCTCACAAGGGGCATCATCAGAGTACAATATACGTTACAAAGTCATCCCTTTATATAGTGCATTCAAAATAAATTGACTAGCAGTTAATCAATTAACTTAATCAGACTTACAATGCAAATGTTTCTAGTCTTAAAGAAAAAATACATTTAAAATAAAAAATAAAATGAAGTATTGTTTTACATAAAACATGTATGTTTGAATATTTTTTTAAAAAAAACAATTACATATTCAAATACTGTGTTTAAAAATACTCACGTATAATATAAAATTGAAATAATTTAAATATTTAAAGTATAAAATCAAACATTGTAGGTAAGACCTAAAAATGTAGTGTGTTGAGAATAACAATTTATAATATAAATGTATAAATAAATAAGAATATATATAAATAAATACATGTAATAAATAGTGTAATTATGTTGTTAATATGAATAAATATAAACTATGTAAAATAGATATAAATTAGCATTGATCTGAAGTAATATAATGAAATGTGTTTCCAAAGATAAGAATATAAATATAATAAATAAGTACAAGTATTGATATAAAATTACGTGAATAGACACCTTAAAATAAAGGTAAAATTATCAAAATATAAAACTTTATTCATATAAATTGTGATCTTAATTTTAAAATGCTAGACATGGCCACATGTTCGTTAAGACCAGGCCATTTACAGGCATTGAGCCCGAGTTGCCATAAACATTCTTTGGCTTCTAGCAGTGTTCTGTCATCTCCACCTTTGTGTATATTAAGTGGTATCTTGTCAATGACAAAGAACAAAAATCTTTTAAAATTACCACAAGTTGTAGTATGGTTGAATAACATGTTTGTAGATATGTGCCTTTTGATGTCACTGAGATGTTCTGTGACACGTGTTTTTAATTTTCTAATGGTTTTCCCTATATAAAAGGCTTCACATGCTGTGCATTTTGCAGCATAAACAACCATACTGGAATTGCAGTTGCAGTGACCAGGACATTTCAAAGTTTTTCCATAATTGTGTATAGAAATATATGGACCATCATAAATAAATCTACACACATGGCATGAGCCACATTTGTTAATCTTAGAATGTCTCAACTGTTCACTGTTAGAATTATTCTCAAATAAAGGTTTTCAAATTTTTGCCTTTACTGTAAGTAAATTTAGGTGCCGTTCCTAAAATCCCACAAAGTTTCTCATTTGTGTCTACAGTACTCGCCCATAGTTCTTGGACACAATCAACAATCTCTTGTGTTCTGTTGTTAAAAGGAATTATAAATCTATCATTACTGAAAGTAGGAACATGTGGAATGATTCCTTCTGATGTTTCATAATTAATAATAGGTTTATATTTAGTCAACCTCATGACTGTCACCTCTTTGCTAATGTTAAAAACTAAATCATGAGGATATCCTCTATCTAAAAACATATTGATAAGTAAATCCAGTTCATATTTAAACACTTGATTGTCACTAATTAATCTGGACAGTCTCACCATCTGGCCCTTGACCAAATTCTTTTTTTGATGAAATGGGTGACAACTGTCATAGTGTAAGAACGAATTCAAATATTTGGGCCATCTAAATTCCACTCTTCCAATTTTCCCTTAGAACTACCTTCCTCAAGCTGTACTGCTGATCTAACCAGCATATCCTATAACTGAAAAGTTCATCTCTACTTGATTCCCAAGTAGACTATTCTCTATCTGTAAAGCCTAGCACTTACTCCTACAGTACTTGCACCTTGATAAAGCACTCTTATTATAGATAGTACCCCACCAGCCTAAAACCCACTTCCCCCGGAGTCCTTTGAAAGTCTCTTTATCTACTACTTCTAGTATGTCGAGGGATCAGTTGCTAGTGTCCTCTCCAGCTCAACTGGTGAACCTGGGAATATTGAGGCAATGTTACATTTGCCTCATGTACACAGACAATCCTCTCCTTCTCCCACAAAACACAAATACATGCAAGAGATGCAACTATACGGCCAAACTGGAGGCTGAGCTCTCTCAACATAGGACTGGCAAGACCAGACAGGAGGAGAAGGTAACCACACACAATACATACCCAGTCACACATGGTACCATCACAACTTCAAATCATACACATACTCACACAAAGACATACTCGGAGGCTCTGATCAAAAATTTACCAAAACAACAGAGGCCACCAAAGCAGACACCCAAACAACTACCACCTCACGACCCAACACATGCAACACATAGACCACACAGTCAGAGTGTCAAACAGTCACAGCCCTTAAGGCCAAACAAAATGCCAGACACACTTTTCATTGGTGATTCCATAGTCAGACACACTGACGTCCTGCTCACCAGACTGAGTAAAGAGAAGGTCACAGTAAGCTGCCTGTCGGGCGCTAGAATCCGCCACATAACGCAAGCACTCAGGTCTCTCAACAGCAGGTACAAGTACGACTCGGTCATTGTCCACGCTGGTGTCAACGACCTGAGACGTACCTCCTTGGACTACATGAAAAGGGACATCGAGGAGCTCTCTGATTATGTAGCCCAGGCAGGTATGACCCTGACCTTGAGCAGTATCCTACCTTCACCTAGAATGATGCCACAATACAGTGATAAGATGATCAGCTTTAATAACTGGCTTAAATTCTGGTGTCATTCAAAGGGGATCCAATGTCTGTCTGCCTGGGATGACATGCTGGACAAGCCACGCTGCTTCGCAAGGGACGGCTTGCACCTGTCTCCCCTGGGCTTCCGGATATTGGCAAAGGCTCTTGCCACCCCCATAGTGCCTTTTTTAGGCAATGCTCAACTTCTATACCTACCACCCTAGAACACCAAAAGGAAAAAACTAAGGGTAATGCTGCTCAATGCCAGAAGTCTCAATCTCAAGATGCACGACTCGAGGCCCTTCTCAATATGGAGAACATCGATGTCTGTGCTGTGACAGAAACCTGGTTCAAGGCTCCTGAGAGCACCCCAGCACTAACAGGTTTCACCTCATATCATGCGTTCCGCCCCAAAATCCAGACAACACCAAGAAAGGAGGGGTGTCCATATTCATAAAGGACACCCACACCTCAAGGTTGGTGGCAATGCACGATGCATCGGAGACCATCCAGGTGCAATTAACCATAGGCAAGACTGCTCTGCAATTTGTAGCATGTTACAGGCCACCCTCTCAAACTCAGGAACCTCACATGGCCTTCCTGAAAACATTGGAGGGATAAATGTATCTCCAAACACCATCATACTAGGTGACTTCAACTACCCTAATATAGACTGGGAACACTACTCAAGCCCGAACACTCTAACCCAAAGATTCCTGGAGTTCATAAACTCAAATGCCATGGAACAACTAGTCACCATCCCCACAAGAGGAGAAAACATAGTTGATCTCATCATCACGAACATGGGATCAAAATGTTCAACACCAGAAGTATACCCCTAGCTGGTGAGATCAGATCATAAACTAATCTCGCTGGAGGTCCTCAAGCCGCCCCCACCTGAAACAAAAAAGACCACAGTGAAAAACTTCTCAAAAGCCGATTTCACACTTCTAAAAACTAGTGTGGTCTCCTTTAAGGCCCCTGAGCCAGTGGTAAACATTACTCAAACCGCTGAATCACTTACAAATGCCTTCTACCAGCACCTACAGGACTGCATGGATCAGGCAATCCCAAACAAAACTAAGACTCTCTGTACCAAAGGCAAGCGTCCATTCTGGTGGACCCCAGCCATAAACAAGCTCTACAACAAAAGGAGGAAGCTACTACAAGATAGAGCAAAATCCTTGAAAGGTAAGACACCTTTGATCATTATAAGTAAAAACTAAGAGCTCTCATAAAATCATCCAAGGCAAATTTTGAGAGAAAAATCGCCAAGGACTCTAAAGAGAATCATAAGGCCTTCTTTAGCTATGTTAGAAACCTAGGAGGAAACTCCCAGATATGCTCAGAATTAGTTCAAAATGATGTGAAAATTACTGAACCTACACACATTGCCAACATACTGGCTGACAGGTTCAGTGCAAACTTCTCCCCTCCCCCAAAGAAGAGATATCTATTCCAGAGGATTGTAGCCCCCCACACCTCTCCAACGCCCAGGTGAGAACTGCCCTCACGAAGGCAAAAAACACAGCATCCATGGGACCGGATAGTGTCCCCGGCTGTGTGCTTCACGAACTCAACGAGGAATTAAACCCACAGTTAGGACAGCTGTTTAATCTTAGCCTCACCTCAGGATACGTACCCAAGGAGTGGCGCACGGCGACTGTGGTCCCACTTCATAAGGGCGGTGCCTCCACAGACCCTGGAAATTACCGCCCCATTAGCTTGACAAGCCTTATCTGCAAAGCCATGGAGAGGATCATAATGGAACTCATAAATAAAGACATAGGGAACTTGCAGACTTTGGATCCAACCCAGTTTGGCTTTGTCAAAGGCAGATCCTGCCTCTTAAACTTGGTTGACTTTTTCGAGACAGTCACCAAGGCCATTGATGAGGGAAAGGCAGTCCATACAGCCTACCTCGACCTGGCAAAGGCCTTCGACACAATACCCCACTCAGGTATCATCGAAAAACTCATCAGCTTGAATGTAAACCCATACATCACAAGATGGGTTGCAAACTGGCTAAGTGACAGAACCCACAGGGTCAGAGTTGCTGGAGCCATGTCAGACTCAAAGCCTGTCACAAGTGGTGTCCCACAGGGCTCAGTCCTGGGTCCACTCATGTTCGGCATCTACTTTTCTGAAGTACAAGCAAACACAGGAGGGTTATGGCTGACAAAGTTTGCAGATGACTGCAAACTGGGCGCCATAGTTGAAAACACATCTGATACAGATATCCTCCAGAAGGGCCTCACAGAAATGGGTAACTAGTGCCAGAGCCATGGCCTGAAGTTAAACGCCAAAAAATGCATAGTCATACCCTTCGGGAAAAACAAGGTTACCCCTAGCTACCATATAGGTGGCAATCCACTGAGCACAGAAAAAGTCATCAGGGATCTGGGGACCCAGGTTGACAGTAGCCTTTCGTTTGACACTCATGTTGCTAAAGTAGTTAGGAAAACCTTCTATATCGCCCACCTGATCATGAAGGGATTCACATCCAGATCAAGGGAGGTCATCGTCCCCCTGTACTCATCACTCATTAGACCTATGATTGAGTACAATGCCCGTTCGAATGTATCTGACCAGACACCTGCTGCAACTTGAAAGGCCCCAAAAGTTCCTCACCAAAAGGATAAAGGGTCTCAAAAATATGTCTTATGCTGCCCGACTGAAAGAACTCCAGCTCTATTCAGTCTCATACCGCTTGCTCAGAGGTGACCTGTGCCTGACATATAAGGCCATGTCAAACCCAGATTTGATGAATATGCTTCACCTCAAAAATCTAGATCCCTCAGAACCACAAGGGCGGAGACTTAAACCTTGACACGGTTATAAATAGAACGTGCTGGAGGGACAGATTCATCACCCAGAGACTCCCTATGCTGTGGAACAAAATCCCGGTACATGTGAGGCAGAGCACCTCTCTGGCCTTGTTCAAGAGGAATCTTGACCAATGGATGGGAGATTGCAGATATACCCCAGGGATTACTTCAGTGTCACTGCTTGACAGAGGCACAGCAAAATGGTAGGCATAGTTTTTATTCAAACTAAAGGGGTGGCGAAAGCCACATAACTATGGGCTAGGCTTATAAATGCCCTTGGGCAGATAGCCTAGTATGAACCTATGAACATGTTTTTTTCCTAAATATAGTTGATTCAATTTTGTTGTTCACAACTGTAAGTTTAATGTCCAAGAATTCCACGTTGTTATCACAAATGTGACTAGTAAATTTTAAAAAAATAGTAGATTCTCCTAAAAAACTAATAAAATCATTAAAATCTTCTTTATCCCCCCCCAAAAAAAATTTAAATATCGTCCAAGTAACGCAAATACAATAAAATCTTGTTCCAAAATCCACTAGTAAAAACACAGTCAGATTCCCATTGTGATAAAACTAAATTGGCATAAATGGGGGCACATCTTGCCCCCATAGCAACACCTTTTTTCTGTATGTAGTAATTGTTATTAAAGTACACAAAATTATTTTCTAAAACTAGTTCAAGCATACTGGTAAGTAAACGGTTGTCAGAAGAATTAGTTCTATTGTATTTGTTAAGACAATCTTCAAACATCTCCATCCCTTTGTCATGTGGGATAACAGAGAAGAGATTGACCACATCTATTGTGGCCATAAAGAATTTGGACTTAAAATCAAAATTTTTTGAAAATTCTCTGACCAATTCTAGACAGTGCCAAGAATCTCTCAAAATATGTGATATACTTTTCAAAATCTCTTTACATTTGAAATCTATATAAGCTGCTAATGCTTCAGTTTTTGAGCCTTTGGCAGATACAATGGGTCTAAAAGGGGGGTGGTGTATGTCTTTGTGAATTTTTGGGATCCCAAAAATTGAAGGTGTAATAGGGAATTCTACTGATATGTACTTAAATGTATCATGGTCAATTCTAACATCAATCAAATAATCATAAATCAACCAATCAATTGTAGTATAAGCTTTGTTAACTTCATACCTTGTGACTTTTTTATAGGTATCATTGTCATCAAGTAAGTTAGTCATCTTTTCATAATAATCAATGTTCAACATAATGACCACACCACCCCCTTTATCCGGTTTCATAATTCTGTATTGGTCTGAACTAGTTAGTTCTTTTAGACAAAACTGTTCTGCTGAAGTCAAATTGTATTTGCTAACTGTTCTCTTATTTAAAATTCTTCTAAAACGATTTTCACAAATTTTTTCAAAAATCTGAACTGTATAATGTTGTGGGGGAATAAAGGTACTATGACGTTTGGGAGTAAAAAATGTGCTATCAATATTAATATTATTAGTCTGATGAAAAAATATTTTTAAATTCAATAATCTGGTATATAATTTAAAATTAATCAACACACTACCTATATCCAATTGAAATGAAGGTACAAAGTTAAAACCTTTACTTAACAATTCTAAATAAGTCTTACCAAAATCGTGTTTAGTATAATTATACAAACTAAAACCTGAATAAGTTGAGACTGAAACAGTACCTGCATCTTGATTGTTAACAATATCGTTTGCACAATCTTGGTTAGCTGTCATTGAGTGAATATCTTCTATCTGTGCCATGGGTTCATTCTCTGCTCCCCTTTGTTGTAATGATTGTACGGGGGGTATTTGTGACTCCCTTGTCTTTCTCTTATTCTTTCTGATCTCCTTAACACTGGTTGATCTAAAAAATCTGGTTCTGATTCTTCATTGTTGTTATTATTAGTGTTAAACCTGTGGGATTGATCCAAACCCACCGTTGGATAGTGTTTGTCCTGACTATAGTGTCTTTTAGTTTCTTTGTAATATTTCATATTCTTATATTCTTTAAAATGTGTATAGACTTTGTTGTTCCTATAGTCATAGCTATCTCTTTCTATTTTGTGGTTTTTAATATCAAGTCCCTTGTTCACATACCTATCCATATCCTTAAATATATTGTCTAATCTAAATTTATTATGCTCAAATAAAAGGTCTGCTTTAATTTTTCTGTCAAGTTGACATAACTTTTCATTTAACAAATTAAGTTTTTCACTGTTGTTACGTATAATTAATTTCAATAAATCAAGGCCAGCTCTATCAAAAAGAGATAACAAGTCACTAAATATGTCAGTACCTTCCTCAAAACCATGAGGTAATTTAAAAATCCGTAAACCCTTAGGTACTTGTTTTAATTCAAGTGAGGGTTCTAAGAACGCATTGTCCATCTGGAGAGACTTAAATGCTTTTAATGTATTCTCAAACTCAGCCAGTTGTGAATTAAGGGACCCCATGTCTCTTGAAAAAGCCATATTGTTCTTCAATGAAAGGGGTAACAAAAATTGTTTCAAATCAAAACTGTGGGTGGGGGGAATGTCTGACATAAAATGTCCATTATGACTACCACCATGGCGTTCATCTCTATGATGAATTATAGGATTGGTAGTTGGAACCACAATCCCTGACGTCGTCACATTTCTAATAGGTGATGTGGAACGTTGCCTAACAACGGTTCTATGTCCATGAGCACTTGTATTAGGTGTAGAGTGTAAAGTAAGGAGCTGCTCCTGCGTATCAGAAATCAGTATTTCTTCATCATTAACCTGATTATTACATTGCTCATGGAGCACCTGTATAAGTTTGTTGGTAATATCAAGATGTTCCTGTAATAAACGTTGCATAGTTGGAATCAGAAATGTGCAAAATCTGTTTAAAACAATTCAATACAAACTTGTTGCCTATCAACTAATCCAATAAAATTGTGACGTAAAAAATGCTTAAACAAACATTCACTGTTGAGTAAATAATATAACAGCGTATTGGAATCAATATTGTAGTATCAGATAAATGTACACTTGATATCACCACGGAAAAAGTATCAGGTTCGTCATAGAGTGAAAAATTCAGTAAGTCACAGGATGTCAGCTGTTAAAAAATGAAATAATGTCTCTTCGTATTGATCTGTCGATGGTAAGCCACTAAACCAGTTCAATGAAATAAACGTACCAAATAGTTGTAGAACGTGAATTTGCAATCAGATAAATAGAACAGCGTATAATAGTCGACCTTGTAACAAAAGTCAAAAAAGCTCTTTATGCCACCAGATACGGAGTATCAAATAAATGAAATCGTAGCTTCGTCGCAATGTGAAAAAGGCAACACAGCGACAAGATGTCGGCTGTAGAATTGAATTGCAACAAAGTATCTTCCTGCTGTTCTATCACTGAAAACATAGTCAACCAGTGGAATGTTTTAAAACATAACGTACTTCTTTCCAACAATTCACTGTCTAGAAGTATATAAATCAGCGTACTGTAGTCAATTTGGTAAAAGAAAAAATCTCTGTATCGCAAATACCAATTAACTTTTGAATATGAAGTCTAAAATGAGTCACAATGCAAACAATTGGAACAGCGACTGGATATCAGCTGTTAAATAATAGAAAGAATTCTCTTCCTGTTAATCTGTCAATGTTTAAATACTCGCGAACCATAAAAAATGGGCTGCTGAAAAATTCTGAGCAATATCGTTACATATCAAAATAGCCCAGTAAATCACTTGTTCAAAAAGATACGTAACAGTCTATTGCAATCAATTGAAGAACCACAAGATGACAGTTTATCAAAAAGTAACGTAGTAGTCTGTTGCAGTCTGTTGCAGTCAAATGAAAACTACGGGATGACTGTAGTCTTAGAAATTCACAATGAACAGGGTCCTGATGCAATATAGTCTCAACGAAAAAATGAGACTAAGAATCAGGAAAAACGTAGTGGAAACAATAATTCAGATAGATTTCTTTTCCTGTTGGTCTGTCAGAAACATAACAATCCAGGGCTCGAACAGGTTGCTGTTAGAAGTAGTATAATTTCAATCCACAACACAACAGACCAGTAAGCAAAAAAGGAACAGCAAACCTTAAGACCTGGAATTCCTCAGAAAGCCTTTAATATTCGAAAACAAGACCAAACAAACAAACAGGGCAGAATACTCCACGAAATAAAATACTAAGCGCTTTCACCCGCTCACAAGGGGCATCATCAGAGTACAATATACGTTACAAAGTCATCCCTTTATATAGTGCATTCAAAATAAATTGACTAGCAATTAATCAATTAACTTAATCAGACTTACAATGCAAATGTTTCTAGTCTTAAAGAAAAATTACATTGAATAATTTTTTTAAAAAAACAATTACATATTCAAATACTGTACTCACATATAATATAAAATTGAAATAATTTAAATATTTAAATATAAAGTATAAAATCAAACATTGTAGGTAAGACCTAAAAATGTAGTGTGTTGAATTATTTAGGTTCATAGGTTCATACTAGGCTATCTGCCCGAGGGCATTTACAAGCCTAGCCCATCGTTTTGTGGCTTACGCCACCCCTTTAGTATGGGGAACTATACCCATTATTTTGCTGTGCCTCTGTCGAGCAGTGACACTGAGGTTATCCCTGGGGTATATCTGTGATCTCCCATCCATTGGTCAAGATTTCTCTTGAACAAGGCCAGCGAGGTACTCTGCCTCACATGTACTGGGATTTTGTTCCACAGCATAGGGAGTCTTTGGGTGATGAATCTATCCCTCCAGCACGTCCTATTAATAGCCGTGTCAAGGTTTAAGTCTCCGCCCTTGTGGCTCTGATGGATCTAGATTTTTGAGGTGAAGCATATTCATCAAATCTGGGTTTGACATGGCCTTGTATGTTAGGCAAAGGTCACCTCTGAGCAGCGTGGCGACTGAATAGAGCTGGAGTTCTTTCAGTGGGGCAGCATAGGACAGATTTTGAGACCCTTTATCCTTTTGGTGAGGAACTTTTGTGGCCTCTCCAGCTGCTGCAAGTGTCGGGTCAGATACATTCGAATGGGGCATTGTACTCAATCATTGGTCTGATGAGTGATGAGTAAAGGGAGACTATGACCTCCCTTGATCTAGATGAGAATCCCTTCATGATAAGGTGGGCAATGTAGAAGGTCTTCCTAACTACTTTAGCTACATGGGTGTCGAATGACAGACTACTATCAACCTGGGTCCCCAGGTCCCTGATAACTTCTTCTGTGCTCAGTGGATTGCCACCTATTTGGTAGCTAGGGGTAACCTTGTTTTTCCCGAAGGGTATGACTATGCATTTTTGGCATTTAACTTTAGGCCGTGGCTCTGGCACCAGTTATCCGTTTCTGTGAGACCCTTCTGAAGGATATCTGTATCAGATGTGTTTTCTACTATGGCGCCCAGTTTGCAGTCATCTGCAAACTTTGTCAGCCATAACCCTCCTGTGTTTGCTTGTACTTGGAAAAGTAGATGCCAAACAAGAGTGGGCCCAGGACTGAGCCCTGTGGGACACCACTTGTGACAGGCTTTGAGTCTGACATGGCGCCAGCAACTCTGACCCTGTGGGTTCTGTCACTCAGCCAGTTTGCAACCCATCTTGTGATGTATGGGTTGACATTTAAGCTGATGAGTTTTTCAATGATACCCGAGTGGGGTATTGTATCGAAGGCCTTAGTCAGATCGAGGTAGGCTGTATGGACTGCCTTTCCCTCATCAATGGCTTTGGTGACTGTTTCGAAAAAGTCAACCAAGTTTAAAAGGCATGATCTGCCTTTGACAAAGCCAAACTGGGTTGGATCCAAAGTCTGCAAATTCCCTATGTCTTTATTTATGAGGTCCATTATGATCCTCTCCATGGCTTTGCAGATAAGGCTTGTCAAGCTAGTGGGCCGGTAATTTCCAGGGTCGGTGGAGGCACCGCCTTTGTGAAGTGGTACCACAGTTGCAGTGCGCCACTCCCTGGGTACGTATCCAGAGGTAAGACTTTGATTAAACAGCTGTCCTAGCTGTGGGTTTAATTCCTCATTGAGTTCATGAAGCACACAGCCGGGGACACCATCAGGTCCCATGGATGCTGTGTTTTTTGCTTTGGAGAGAGCAGTTCTCACTTGGGCGCTGGAGATGTTTGGGGGGCTGCAATCATTTGGTATAGATATCTCTCCTTTCTTTAAGACTAGAAACATTTGCATTGTAAGTCTGATTAAGTTAATTGATTAATTGCTAGCCAATTTATTTTGAATGCACTATATAAAGGGATGACTTTGTAACGTATATTGTACTCTGATGATGCCCCTTGTGAGCGGGTGAAAGCGCTTAGTATTTTATTTCGTGGAGTATTCTGCCCTGTTCGTTTGTTTGGTCTTGTTTTCGAATATTAAAGGCTTTCTGAGGAATTCCAGGTCTCAAGGTTTGCTGTTCCTTTTTTGCTTACTGGTCTGTTGTGTTGTGGATTGAAATTATACTAAATATACAGAACCAACTGATATTGCCAACATCCTAGCAGATAGGTTCAGTACTAACTTTACCCCCCTCTCACCCCCTAGAGGGCCCATCTCTATACCGGAAGAATGCAAAGTTCCTATAATCATAGCTGGACAGGTAAAAATCACTCTCCAAAGCCAAGAACACAGCATCCATGGGACCTGACAATATCCCAGGCTGCGTTCTACATGAACTACAGAATGAACTGGCACCCTACCTAAGTACCATGTTCAATCATAGCCTCACCTCAGGCTTTGTACCCACTGAATGGCGCACCACAACAGTTATCCCACTCCACAAAGGGGGAGCCACGACGGACCCCGGGAACTACCGCCCCATTAGCCTGACGAGCCTGGTCTGCAAGGCCATGGAACGTATCATCATGGAAATCATAAACAAAGACATTGGTAATCTCCAAACTCTGGACCTACTCAGTTTGGATTTGTAAAAGGCAGATCATGTCTCATAAACCTGATTGACTTCTTTGAAGCAGTTACGAAAGCCATAGATGAGGGTAAAATGGTTCACACAGCTTATCTAGATCTCTCCAAGGCTTTCAACACCATCCCCCACTCTGGAATTATAGATAAGCTCACTAAACTAGGTATAAATCCCTATGTCACAAGATGGGTTGCCAACTGGCTCACGGACAGAACCCACACTGTGAAAGTAGCGGATTCCAAATCCGACATCAGACCAGTGACAAGTGGAGTACCACAGGGTTCAGTCCTGGGTCCTCTCCTGTTTGGTATCTACTTCTCTGAACTGTAGGCCAACACAGAAGGTCTTTGGCTAACAAAGTTTGCAGATGACTGCAAACTAGGAGCCATAATCGAAACTCCTAACGATGTGGATAAACTACAAAAGGGCCTCACTGAGACAGATACCTGGTGTCAAAGCCATGGCCTGAAGCTCAATGCCAAAAAGTGTATTGTCATCCCCTTTGGTAAAAACTCTGTACCCATGAACTACCATATAGCTGGTAGTCTACTTAATGCCGAAAATGTGATGAGACCTTGGGACACAGGTGGACAGTAGTCTCTCCTTTGATAATCACATCGCCACAGTGGTCAGGAAATCCTTCTACGTGGCTCATCTCATCACAAAAGGATTCTCATCCAGAAAAAGAGGTCATTGTTCCTCTCTACTCATCACTGATTAGACCCATTATAGAGTACAATGCCCCTTTTGGTATGTACCTCACAAGACATCTACAACAACTGGAAAGACCACAGAAATACCTCACAAAGAGGATTACTGGCCTCAAACAGATGCCCTATGCAGACAGTCTCAAAAAGCTACAGCTTTACTCCATCGCATATCGCCTACTCAGGGGCGATCTCTGCGTAACATACAAAGCTATGTCAAACCCAGAGCTGTTGGACATGCTCCACTTAAAGAAATCCCAATCCCTCCGAGCTACACGCTCTAGGGACCTTAACCTTGTCACCACAATAAACAGAACATGCTGGAGGGATAGATTCCTGTCCCAGAGACTTCCCATACTCTGGAACAGACTACCTATCTGTGTCAAACAGAGCTCCTCATTAGCACTCTTCAAGAAAAATCTTGATGATTGGATGGGAAATGGGAAATTCACCCTGGGGATCACTTCTGTGGCTCTGCTCGACAGGGACACAGGAAAATAATTTTCTTGGGTGGCGAAAGCCAGGGTACATTTTTTGTCTAGGCTTGTATGGGCCCTAGGGCCGATAGCCTAGTACCAACCTATGATCTCTAATTCACCTTAATTTGCCCTCCCTTCTTTTGACACTTTTGGGTGATAGGGTTTTGAATCCTTTTAGACCCCAATTTTCTGAAAATCTGCTATGGGTTTTGCAGGAGGCCAAAAAGCACACTGCAAGAAAATCCTGTGTGACTCAATGGAAGAGATTTTCTCTCTGGTGTCTCTAGCATGACCTGTGCCCCTTTTCAGTGGTCCTTTCTTATTGGCATATTCATCTGTTAAAGCACATTTGTCAGCCATTTCCTTTTCTGTCTCTAAATCCACCTGTGGCTTCTAGTTTTGAAGCCAAACAGTTTTCTGAAATGTGTCCTTCATATTTGTTCTCCAAGAAAGCCTGTTCCTCCTACTTGGGACTTAAATTTTGTTCTTGAAAAATTGACTCTGTCCCCTTTTTGAACCTGCAGATGTTCATCGTGTTACCCTGCTGCAGTCATCACACTTGGGTTATCCTGTCGTCAGGCGGTCCTGCAGTCGGCCGGATTTCCAAAGTCTTGGTCCGACGTCTGTTGCTGTCGCCTCATCCCTGACGTCAGTGTGCCAGGGGTACATATATTGCAACCGACGCCATTTTCTCCAGTTTTTCTTGCCGCGCGGTGCCCGAAGCAGAAGCAGTTCGCAAGTGCCGGTCAGCCGACTCCTGAGATTTTCGAATTCGAGTTTCAGACCGAAGTCTTCTATAAAGCTAAGTACCCCGTTGGGGAAACTTTTCTTGCCTCAGACCGATGTCAGAAAAAGTTAACAATTGTATTTCTTGTGGGAAGCAAATACCTCATAAGGATTTTCATTCTTATTGTATACCCTGCCTAGGCCCTGATCACAACGTCACTTCTTGTCGTTTTTGTGCTAGATTTAATAAACGCACTATTAAAAGACGATTTGATTTTGCACGGCAATTTTTGGCAGAAAATTTAATTATAACATGCCGTCGGAGCTACCGACTACCGGCGTGCACAAAAAGCGCAGGGATAAGGATCGACAGCCCAGGCCTAAGCCCGATTCCGAAGCCTTGGTTGATCCAGTCTCCGGTTCTCCGGTTATCAGTGAGGCTCCGACGCAGCCTCTGACTACCACAGTTGAGGAACCTGAGACCGCTACGGATATTTTGACGGAATGTACTAGGCCGACGCAGCCTTTTACTTCAGGCCCTATCGATGACTTACCTCCCAAGGACACCAATACTTCTGAAACACCTTCGCTTTCTGAAGGCGTTTTCAGACTGACGACTCTTACAGTCAAAACGTTTTCTAAACCGAAGACTCCTTCCAAATCGAAAAAAGCTTCACTTCAGTCTCCTGTTCAAGGCCCTATGCCTAAGAAACAGATGCTCAAGATGGCTGAAGATCTGATTTCTCTTATCAGGGGTTCCCAGCCTCCTCCTGACAAAAGGCCTAGACAAGAGGAAGAATCTGCTTCCTCTGAACAACTGTCTGTTTCTTCGGATTCCTCTGAAGACCAAGACTATTCCTTCTCTCCTTATGAAGATTCTGATGCTGAGGACTCTATTCCCCCAGCTTCCCCTCCAGAAGATTACTCTTTTGGGGAAACTTTACACACTATGAGGGAACATTTTCACTGGGAAGGTCAGGATTACTCTGATTACAAGAAAAGGCTCAGAGAGTTTCTTTTACTCCCCCAACACAGACCTCTAGCCATCCCTCCTGTTTTGGACATTGTGGATGATGTTTACTTAGAATCCAGTTTCAACCCTGACTCTCTGCCTCCTGCCCCGGCCAAGCCTGACAGATACTACAGAGTACCTGATTCCCATAAATTCCTTTACATAAGCCCAGTAGCTGACCCAGAGACTATCTCCCAGGGTCCCAAGGGGGCTAAGGCTTCCATGGCTAAAAATCCAGTATCTTCTGAAAGGGATTCAAGAGCAGTAGACAGATGGGGGAAAAAGGTTTACACCTCAGCCACTTTAGCTATGAGAGCTTTAAACTGTCAATTTCATATGCTTAAGTATCAGCAATTTCTGTTCTCTCAGTTAAAACAAAAGATAACCCTTCCTCAACAATCTGAATTGAAAGAAGTACAGGATTTGTTGCACGCCAACGAGCAGGTGGGCAAACATACCTTACAATGTGGGTTTGATTCTTTGGAGACCTCCTGCAGAGCAGCGGTCACTGGTTCAGTTATACGTAGGCATGCCTGGTTAAAGGAACAAAGTCTGCCTGAACATGTTAAAGCAAAACTACTAGATGCTCCCTTGCAGCATGATGTTCTTTTTGGTGTTAAAGCAGAAGAAGTTTTAAAGAAAATGAAAGATAAGGCAAAATCAATGCAGACAGTCAAAGATTTCCTACAGATACAACCCCCTCGCTTCAGCAGAAACTGGCCAACCAAAAATTGGTCCTTTCCAGCCACTGACAGGCCTCAGAGGGGTAAATACAGGTGCCCAAGGGGCAGAGGACAACCACAAGCTCAGTATAAACCTCGCCAATGGACCACTCCAACCCAGAAGGGAGGAGAAGACAGGTCTCAAGCCACCAGAAGGCAAACTCAATGACTTGCACCTCAACTGGCCAAACAAAGCTCTCTTGTCAGCCCCCCTGGGGGGGAAACTAGCATTATTTGTAGACAACTGGCACATGGTCACAAAGGACAAATGGGTCCTAGACATAATTTTACGAGGATACAGATTCCACTTTCACACCTTGCCAATAAAAAGAGGAATGCCAAACCTGCCACAAAATCAAAGGGCAGAGGCTCAAAAACAAATTACAGCTCTCATGGCCATGAGAGCCATTCAAAGGGTGCCAACTCAAGAGCAAGGCCAAGGATTTTACTCAAGACTATTCCTAGTACCCAGGAAAGAAAATGCTTGGAGACCCATTCTGGACCTTTCAATTCTAAACACTTACTTGCAAGTTCCCAAATTCAAGATGTTAACACTACAGCAGCTACTTCCCATGTTGGGCAAGGAAGCATGGCTGGTAACGTTGGACCTCAAGGAGGCATACCTGCATGTCCCTATCAGACAAAGTTGCAGAAGATGCCTCCGTTTCATTGCAGGTTCAACCCATTATCAATTCTCTGCATTGCCCTTTGGCTTATCTACTGCGCCCAGAGTATTCACAAAATGCCTGACACCAGTAATTGCATACTGCAGACAAAGAGGAATTCAAATATATCCATACCTGGACGACTGCCTCATCCAAGCAGAAAGAAAAGACATTCTCATACAACATCTGACTTTTGTGAAGCATCTACTAAATTGTCTGGGGTACACAGTAAACGAAAAGAAGTCAAAACTAGTACCCCCACAAAAAATGACATTCCTGGGTGCCAGCTTGGACACAACGGCCCAGAAGGCTTATCTTACACCAAACAGCAACACGGATGCTCGTGAGATCCTCCTGCACGGCAATAACAGCCAAAGATACAAAACACAGCCAGCAGGTAGAGCAGGTGGAAAAACAATTTAATTCAACCCAGAGAAAAATCTGTGGGTTACGAAAATACAATAAATCCAAACCGGTTTCGGCTCCACAGAGCCTTCTTCAGTGGATGCAAATAAAAATGAGAACACCACATAAAAAAGCATCTCATTATATATGTGTATGCACACCCAACACATAACAATATAACCAATCAAAGCAAGACATTCATTAGTTATATAAAAACTTTAAAATTGGTCATTAAGACCAGGTGGAAACAAAGCTCCCAGTTTGACTATCCATTTTTTCTCAAGAAAATTAAGTTGCTCATGCCAACCATCTTTGTCCTTACAAATACCACTAATGTGGTCAATGACCACAAATTTGAAGTTGGCAGAAGTATGTTTTAAAGTATGTCTAAATAAAGCGTTATTTGGACGTTTATTTTTAATAGCACTTAGATGTTCACATATTCTTAGGCGAAAAGCTCGGGATGATGCATGGGAAACAGAAGATGTGTCCCCTTGCCAGCTAGGTAAGAGGTTCTTCTCCATGCTCTTCTCTGTCCCCAAAGCGGAGGGACATTGGAGACTTGACCTTTCGAGGCTCAACACTTTCTTAAAGGTCCATGATTTTAAGATGCATATTCTGCAGACTGTGCTGCCTCTGTTGCCCCCAAAGGCATATGTCAGTCACTTTGGACTTAAAGGACATCTGCCTGCACATCCCCATCCACAAGACTCTCCAGGCACTTTCACATCTGGGGGTTGTAACTTGCACGTTTGACCCTGGCCATTGTCTTTTTGAGTTTGAAAGATATCTACATTTAGATTTACCTGGATGACCACCTGATTCAGGGGGCTTCTGGACAGGAGGTACTGGCAACCCTGGACTTCACAGAAAAAAACTCTGTTTTTTTCAGAGGTTTTTGGAGCAGTCTGAATCATAGTTAATCCGTAGTATCCTTCTAGAGGGTAGTCTTTTGGGGCCTTTTGGACACATCCATGCAGTCCATCCTTCTCTGTCTTCAAAGAAGGTTGAAAATTACCATATATTTCCAGGAACTATCAGTCAAGACCAAAACTATGGCCAGGGAGCTCCTAAGAGCCCTGGGATTCATGAGCTCCGCTATCCTGATGATTCCCATTTCCAGGCACCACATGCAAAAACTGCAGTGTTACCCCGAGATCTGTGTGGACCCAATGCTCCCACCCCTTAGTATAACAAATTCCCATTCTACCCTTTGTAACAAGGAACTCCATTGGTGAGTTGCACATGTTAAGCTCAGTTTGCAGGTGCCCATTACCCATGAACTGTCTCCAACCAGTCCTTTTACATGGAACCCCCAGACTTTGCCTTCAAAGCTTGTTGATAGGTTCTCGAGGTGCAAGACTTGTACGATCTCCAGCTTAGGGAAAAGCACATCAGCATAACAGAGATGCATGCGCTCATCCAGCAACTGAGGGCAGTGAGCTAGTTTTGGAAAAAAAAGGGGGTGGGGGGCCTCCAAGTTGTGACAGACAGCACCACAGTTATGTAGTACATCAACAAAAAGTGTGGAATAAGATCATACCTGCTGTGCATATTAGCCATGATAGCTTTGGAAGTAGTGCTTCTGTGCACTGTACTTCTATAGTTGATGTATGTTTTTCAAAACTAAATTCTGTGGCATGCACGATCAGCATAAAAAGGCAGATCCTATCTTGTAGATGTTACTCCTTGAGGTCTTTAAACAAGTAGTACACAGCTGGGGTGTTCTACAGATAAATCTTTTTGCTTCAAGCAAAAAAGAAAGCTGAGACTGTTTTGCTCAAGAGTACATGCAGGGAGGCCTTTGCTGACAGATTCCTTCTCCATAAAGCAGACAGGGTGCTACTTGTATGCCTTTTCCCTCTTCCCCTTCATTCCTGAGTTCTGCATAAGGTGAGAAAATTTAAACTGTGATGCTTTTTCTGGCCCCTTTTGACCAAGATGACAGTTTTTCTCTGCAAATGGAGATGGCAGTAGCTTGCTACCAGACACTCTTGGACAATGGGGGTCCTGTTTTCCCAAGAC
The DNA here is from genome assembly GCF_019279795.1 of Protopterus annectens. Lineage (NCBI taxonomy): Eukaryota > Metazoa > Chordata > Ceratodontiformes > Protopteridae > Protopterus > Protopterus annectens. Next base: position 579,261,038 of record NC_056726.1, on the reverse strand, counting down.
AAGTAGTCTGTTATCCACCCCATTCCACAGACATTGAGGCTAACAGTTTGAAAGCTAAGAGTTTTTTAATGCCTTTCTGGTAACAATACGCTAAAGAGCGCAGTGTTAGCAGTGTCTCCTCATAGTAAGAGGTTCTCTGATTCGATTCTCTGCTGGGTGCCTTCCGTGTTGTGTCTGCATGTCCTCCCTGTGTTCATGTGGGTTTCCTCCACATTCCAGAGACATGCATCTGGATCATTTCTTCCTGGACCTTCGCTGAAAATGGTCTCTGTCCCAGTCAGACTTTCCCGGTAAACAAATGTTAACTAAAAAATAAAAATATGCTGCAAGTTTTCAAGGAATTTAAGATGCCTACTCCTATCCCAAAGAAGGTCTTGTACCTCCAAATGGAGACGGTTCAGTGGCGCTGTGGATAGCATTGTTGCCTCACAGCAAGAGGTTCTTTGGTTTGATTCTTGGCTGGGATGCCTTCTTTGTGGAGTTTGAATGTCCTCCCTGTGTTCATGAGAGTTTCCTCTGGGTGCTCCATTTTTCTCTTACATTCCAAAGACATGCAGTAGGTGGATTGGACACTCTACGTTGGCCATAGGTGTGTGTGTCTGTGTGTTGATAGTGTGAAAGAACAGCTGCGGCAGGGGTAGCCAACCGGTGATGGAAACCTTGGCTGAAGATATTTGTCATTGTTGAAGTGACACCCCAACTCCATATGCAGTAGTGGGAAAAGGGGTTATGGATGGATGGAGAAAGTTCTCTTCCTCCATTTGCCAGAAAAGCTGACAGAGCCCCAAGACTGTAGAGGTGCCCCTGATCCTACAATACCTGAGTGACCTGCTTAAAGCTGTGCAAGTTACACCTCCATCTTTGTGTACCTTTCAGCTATTTTGGCTCGGCTGCCTTGGGATTATCCCTTAGCCAGCTAACCCCACGTTAAGCAGGGTGTGCCTAAGAATTAATGCCTCCTAAAGGCATAAAGGACAGACAGGGTGAATAGGACCCAGCGAGTGTAGGAGTGCCTCTTATTCTACAAATAACAGAGTGGTCTTTATAAAGCTGTAGTAGTCTATACCTTCATCATTATCTACCTTTCAGCTATTTTGGCTAGTCTACCTTAGGCTCCACCCTTAGTCAACCTACCCCCAAATTAAGCAGTTTTTAAAGGAGGTCATGTGTATTTGGCTAGCAAGAAAAATTGACACCTCCCCCAGGACCTGAACTGTGTGCTTGGGAAGGTAACCCAGGCCCCAGTTGAGCCAGCAGCAAGCACTCCTTTGAAATTCCTCTCTATGAAAAGTACCTATCTGGCAACCAAAACCACAGCAAGGAGAATTTCAGAGCTGTAAGCACTAATGTGCACTCCTCTCCCCGTTTTTTTTTTTTCTCCTCCACTGGTACAGAATACACCTAAGGGCTAACTCCTTCCTTATGGCAAAGGAAGTTTGAGTTCACCCTCAACCAAAGCATTCAGCTACTAGCCTTCTTTCTAGCCCTTTATGGGGTGGGGGTAATTCTGCACTCCCTGGGCATATCCAGAATGTTAATATTTTAGTTGGACAGGAATAAGAACTTAAAGAAAACTGAGAAGGTCCACTATTGACAAAACAGACCATCTCCAGATAGGTTTCCCATTGTGTCTGTTTCAGGTGCCATATCAACGACCATAGTCTCTCTGGTTCATTGAAAGCTCACTCACTGCTCTTTCTGCAAGGAGTAGATGCCAAATCCATCCTAAAGGCAGGCAGTTGGTCCTGTCCACACCTTCGCCAGACACTACAAGTTGTCCAAAACTAGAACAAGGTTTGTCAGCGCTACTGCTCTGGGCATCTTCTGAATTGCTAATAAGTCTCCTTCCACCACACATGCTGTCTAAGCTCAGGAAGTCATTCCAGAAGTAATGAATACTGTAACAGTGATTTAATGAAGACTGTAGTATAATTGTGTATGTAACATAACCGTAATAGTGTTTTTCAAATAGATCACTTTTTCAGTAACTATTCCCATCTACCATTCCCACAGTGTGTTCTCCCTTCTTTCTTCTAGGACTGGTGGGTTCCTTTCCCACTTCGTTATCCCTTCTCCTTCCCTTATCCCTTCTTGACAAACATAGCTTTCTGAACTTGGGTAGGCCCCTAAGACAGTGTGTGTTTATCTGTCCTAGGCTTTGGCAGGGATCTGTTAGATTGTCCATTCTCCATGTCTTGGTGTACCAAACATAGGGCTACAGACAAGGAGCCCCCCTCTTTAGGAGACAAGAAAGCTCTGAAGATGGTGCAAATGTGCAAACCTTTTGCACCATCACATGAGTTCTTGGAAACTGATCAGATGACTGGGATACCTGGTGGCAAAGTGACACTATTAATAAACACTGCAGCAATGATCTGTTCAAGTCTGCTGTTATGTTAAGTAGCATGCACAATTTTTTTCTCATCAATTTTCTATTGAATACTTCAACACCTGAAACATTTTATTGTTTTATTAGTTACCTGTGAACTCTTTTTTTGCCCATGGACCCTTGGGTAGTGGATGGGTAAGGTGTATATTATGGAAAAAATTTTTTGCTAATTTTAGACTTATTCGTGACAGGGTATGTTTTGGTGATGCAGCTGAAATTGATCAGAGCCTGCAAAGTATTCACATCACAAAACGTTTGATCTGATGTCAATTTTCATTCATTCCTCAACTATTGAGTTTGGATCTGATCCTCAGATCCAACTCTGCCATTACTGTAGCTCGTGGTAGCCTAAAAGCTCTCAAGCGCCTCCCTACCTGCAGTGCACAAACCCCTAACATACCCCAGATCTAATCTTCTGCTTTTGAGAAATAGACGTGGTCATCGATAATGCTCAAGTTTTTTTCAGTAAGTTGTGATTTTTTTTTTCCTTAGCCCTTGTATTTGTTTACTATTTACAGTAGATATTTGATTATCCGAACTAATTAGGACCTAGGGTAGTTCTGATAAACATATAATTAAACCAGATAAAAAACTTCTAAAATTTTTTCATGAACATAAACAAGAAAAATAAAACAAATTTACTATAAGTTCAAAATGGTACAGTATATTATTGTAGTACAAGCTCAACAAACACACAGGAGAATACGTATAACGTTTACATATTGAGACTTTGTTTCCTACCCAAAAACTTTGAAAGGCTGCATTTAGATAATTGACCTTCGGATAATTGACTCTCTACTGTACACTTTTATATACATAGTATATTGTAGTTTACCATCGCTGGTATATATTTTCTCCCTTCTGCATCCTTTTCACTGATTATTACACATCTCTGTATTTTTTAGTACCTTAGTTGGTACTTTTTTCTTTTTCCTCTCTTACCCTTCTTTTCTAGTAAAAATGTCAGAGAAAGGTCTTTTGGGATTTAAAAAATTTGGCCATAAGTTGCCTATTTCAGACACACATGATCTGTGCGTGTACTGTTTGGGCCAAGAACACTTAAATGTAGATTGCTCCTTTGTTAAGAATTTTAACCCTCGTGGTTGATGACCAAAAAAATAAACTTAGAGGTTACTGCCTGCTTACATTTCCTGAAGCAATTTCTGGGACTCAGACCTCCAGATTGAAATCTAAGGAGTCATCAAAAAGGTCCCCTAGGCCGTCTGGTTCCTGTACTTTGTCTTTATCAGATCTTCCATGTAAGACACAAAAGAGGGATCCGAAGACTTCTGCTTTGAAATTTACTACGCAGAAAACATTGTCGGATCCCATTACTTCAGATCTAACATCTCTTCTTTGGACCTGGTGTTCACCTGCTGTTGAGCCAGTGCCATCCACGTTACCATCTCCTTTCTTGGAGAAATGGCACCCAAAATCATTAGCCTCCTCTCATTCTTCCAGGAGTCTTACAGAAGCTGATGTGGATAGCATGATGAGGCAATTCCTCTTGACGCAAATTCAGATAGGTGTTCTCCAGGTCCTACCCCTTCGGGTCAGGAAACCTTGGCTGACACTACCTCTCTGCTGTTGGTTCCTTTGCCGATCTGGCCTTTTGTTTTGGAGTCCCTGGGTCAGAGTTTTCCAAAGCCTCTTGAGTCTGATCAGAGAATACTGTTATCCTATGTTCCTATGTTCCCAGATCTTCTCTAAGTGCTTTGGCTCTGAATTTGGATCTAGATGACTCTTGAGTAGTTTTCCTGCTGGGTCCAGGGTGGTGGTATCGACTTCGAAGTTGTTGGAGCCGTCTCTGCCCCTTGGAGCCTCAGCATCAGACAGCTGTACTCCGACCTCAGCCTCTGGTGGAATGCCTTCAGGGCAGAGGGAGTTGACTGGGCGTAAGCATGTCTTCTTGGCTCTGTCGATTTTTCTCCCCCAAGGCATTCTGCTTTTAAGGTGGTGGAGAGATTTTTCTCTGTTTCAACAGGTCAGATGGTTTCTCCCCCCTCAGATCTTTCCTCAGGATCTCATGTGTCTTTGCACCTTGAGCCTTAACATTCCACTCCACAGGGACAACTAGTCCAAACACTTCAGGCTACCCAGCAGGGTATCACCATCTCTTCTGGTACTTCTCCAGAGAACCCACCGAAGAAGTACCTTGGAAGACAAAGTGTAAAAGGAGGCACTTGGATTCCCCACAGGAATCTATCACAGAGGATACTGATCTTGACGAAGGGGAAGCACCCCCAAGATCTCCACCTGATGATGTCTCATTTGGAGACATCCTAGAAATCCTGAAACAAATAGGTGGTTGGTCATGGCAAAATCCTTCTCCAGAGGAATCTGTATTCCTGGAGGCATTTGGATGTCCCGTCTACCTCCTGGGTAACCCTGCCTGCTGAGCTCATTGATTAGATCGCGAAAAGGGAGCAGAAGGAACCTGACTTGGTTGATCGAGAGTGGAAGGGACCTGACTTGGTTGAACCTATCTGTAAGAGGCTAGACATGATTCTGTCACCAACAGTAGGAAAGGAATTTTGGAGTAATGAAGTACCTGTGGATGCTGTGTTCATGGCAGTGGCCACTAAGAAGGAACTTGCCAAACAAAAGTTCCACTGGCCTTTCCCCTAACATCGAGTCTACGGCTTTGGACAGGTTTGGGAAGCCTGTTTGTTTCAGTGACCTTTGTTAGGTCGCTGAACTATCTGGCACATTTTATCAGGTTGCAAAGAGATTTGATTAAGGAACTTCAGACTCTTTCAGGAACCACTACTGCTGAGATTTGGGCTTCTGTGGCCTCACAGTTGGTGACCATACAGTCAATTTCTAACTCGTTCATGAGACTGATCTCTCATGCAGCTGAGGGTACCTCAAGGGCAAGCAGGTTCAGGTATTTCTATTAGGAGACATTTCTAGATACACTTGTGTGACGTTGTGGATGGAGCCCTTCAAGTCCTCTTTCATCAATGCCCCCTTTGATGGAATTTCTTTATTCAGCCCTAAAGTGAAGGACACACTCCCCAGGTGCAAAAAAGATGGAAAGACTCTCTCTGCTGTGGAAGTACATTTTTCAACATTTCAAAGGACCTCTTCTAGGAGACAACGAAGATGAAAAATGTGGTTCAAAAAATCCCAGTGTCCTTTCCAAGATCCACGTCGAGACAGTTCCCCTAGATGCAAAGGGAGAAACTCAAATGGGGGACACCGCCCAGGCAGCAGAGGAGGCTTGCAAAACCAAAGGTGTAGAGATTCTTTCTCTGACAGAGACCTTAGCAGTGCTCCTGAAAAGAAGCCCGTTTATCCTGGCACCAGAGAGCCTGTCTAGACATAAAAAAAGACACCTGGGTGCAAAGGATCATTTCCAGATGTTATAAAATTCCCTTTTTCCTTCCACCTCAATCCTCACGAAAATGTCCTGATGTTTCATCCAATCGGAGGAAAGCAGCAGCACTAGAAATACAAAAGCTGCTAGAAAGTCATCCAGGAGGTCCTGCCAGACTAGATAGAATCCGTAACTTGGAGACTCTACCAATTTTGGATCTCAGCGACTTGAACAAAATCAGTTCAACACAGAAAGTTTCAGATGGTCATGGTTTGAGTCCATTTTGCCCTTTTTGGGCAAGGACAGCTGGATGTGCTCAGTAGACCATCAAGACATGTACTATCACATAAAAATGAACAGACAGTCCAGAAGGTACTTACGCTTCCAGCTGGGAGCCAGTCATTACCAGTTCAGAACCCTGCCCTTTCATCTCATCACAGCCTCCAGGGTGGTCACTAAATGCATGTTAGTGGTAGCAGCTAACTTGAGACTGCAAGGATTCTGGGTATTTCCGTATCTAGACAACTGGCTCATCACTGCCCTGACCAGCACCTGCTTTTATGAGCAAGAGATCAGGTACTCTAAACTTGCTTCCATCTAGGAATCACAATAAATTACAAATCCCAGTTAGAACCCTCTCAGATACTGGAGTTTATAGGAACAGTTTTCAACACAGTATGAGTAACAGCTTTGCTTCCTCTTGCAAGAGTACAAACAATAAGATTTCAGGTCAAGAAAATTCTTCACAGTACAAAAATTTCACTCCACTCGATTCTTCAAGCCTTTGGGGTCTGTGCCAGCTGGCATAATTTTAGTCTCCCTGGCAAGATTTCTTATGATAAATCTTCAGTGAATGCTAGCAAGAAACTGGTTAAGTCTTTATCATTGAATGTCAGCTCAAGTAAGGATCACCGAAGCAGTGGTGGATTCTATCAGATTAGGTTCTACAAGGACGTCCTTCCATTCCCCCTCAGCCCAAGGCCATAGTGACCATGGATGCATCCCAGATGGGGGAGCAGCACTTCCTGGGGAAAACAGTACAAGGCACTTGGTCCCCCAGAAGAGGTCAATTTGTATATCAGTGTCCTAGAGATGAGAGCAGTGCTCTTAGTGTTGCAGGCTTTTCATAACGCGCTCACTTTAGGTACAGTTGTGATTCAGACAGACATGTCGGTAGTCTGGTACATCAACAGACAAGAAGGAACCAGGTCTTACCCCGTGTGTCAAGAAGCACTTCGTGTGTGGTAATGGGCAATCTCATCCAACAGCTTTCTAATAGAGATGCACATTCTGGGGAAATCCAGCATGATAGCATACAAATAGATCAGGCCCATTTTATTACCTCGATTGGTCTCTCAAAAAAAAGTGATAGAAATGATTTTCTGTCAATGGGGCCAGCCTCGCTGCAACTTTATGCTTCTGCACTAAACAACAAGTACAACAGCTTCTTTGCCCTGATCCCGAGAAATGCTGTGCTCCACGATTGCCCCGGTCTCATCTGTGCTTACCCTCCGACTCCCTTAATCCCCAAATTTCTACAGAAGGCCGCCAGGTTGAAGTGCAAAATCATGCTCATTGCTTCTTATTGGCCTTGACAGATTTGTGTACCCTTTCATTGGCCTCCTCTACTTTATCCACCTTGGATTCTGGATCCGATTCCAGGCCTCTTGCCTCACTCACCAGACATGATTCATCTGGATATCTCAAACCTCAAGCTAACAGCATGGTTTCTCCAGTTACATTAATAGCCAGACAGAGTATGCTGTTATCCCCTGTCCATCATATTCTTTTGTCCTCACATAAAGCTTCTACCAGCAAACTTCATAGAAATAAATGGAAGTGATTTGTTACTTGGGCTCATCAAAGAAGTATTGACCCCTTTTGCAGCCCCTATACAAAATGTCCTTGAGTTTTTAGCAACGATTTTCAATGAAGGAGCTAGCTGCTTGACTATTGAGGTTCAGTTGGCAGCAATCTCCAATTTCCATATCGGATCTGAGAATTTTTCTCTTGCTTCATCAAAGCTTTGTAAGACCTTCTTAAGAGGCACTCTTGTGCTGAAACCACCTTGTAAAGACTTACCTCCATCATGGGACTTAAATTAGTACTACACACCTTAATTCATTCCCCCTTTGAGCCAAGCAACAAATGTGATCTTAAATTCCTGACCTGGAAAACAATCTTTTTAGTGGCTATTAGCTCAGCTAGAAGAATTTCTAAGCTTCAAGCATGGTCTTCTACACCTCTGTATTTGATTTTTCATTGGGCTAAAGTAACATTACGAACCAACCCTTCTTTCCTTCCTAAGGTGGTGTCAGAATCCAACATCAACCAGTCCATTAATCTGACTTTTTTCCATAATTTGAAAACAAAGGGGGAGAGTACATGTTGCATTTGTTACATGTTCATAGATAATTATATTTCTGCTTACTTAGAACAAAAGAAGTTAGAAAATCTGATCAACTGTTTATTTCCTTTGCGGAATCCAAAATAGGTAAATCCGTTACAAAAGTAACTCTGGCAAGTTATCTTACCGATTTGTATGTTTTGTTTACAGTAAATTGGGTATTTCATTACCAAAACCTTTACACGCCCAATCAACTAGATCAATGGCGACTTTGTCAGTATTTTTGTCAAGGCATTCCATGGATGATATATTTACAGCTGCAACTTGGGCTATTCCTCATACCTTTATTACTCATTACAAACTAGGTCAGGTCTCGAGGGGAAGAGCAACATTTGGTTCACCTATGCTCAGGATCATCCTTCCTTAGAGTTGGGGACACTGTCCCAATAAACAACTAAAAAAATCAAAACCACTGCAAAAATTCAAAAGAAGACAAACCACACTGGCAACTGGAATAGTGGATTAGCGCTTTCGTTTACTAGCAAATTGTAAACTTCTTCAGATAAAAAACATCATAAAATATTCATTATATACACCCATTCATTCTGATGTCATCACATAATTAATCAATTAATTATTTAAATAAATACAAAAATCTTTTTAAAGAGCCCACTTACAATAAGCATAGATATAGCTGTAATTGCAAAGTGACCAGTATAAAATATTAAATACAAAAATTAAGTATACCTCCAATAAAGTATATGCAATATTTAAGCATGTTTTAGACTAAATTCAATAGATAATGTAACAATAAAATACCTTATCTATATAGTGCTTTCAATTTCAGTAAACTTTTAATAGAAATAATTTCATTAATGCCTGGTGGGGAGGTCGCATGTAGTCTAAGTTGCCATAAGATTTCTTTTTCTTCTAATTTCAGGCTGATAGGGCCTCCCCGTCTAGTTACATAAACTTGGTCAATAATAACAAATTGAAAATTGTGGCCAGGATTTTGAACAACATGCCTGGCCAAAGCATTACATAAATTTTGTTTTTGAATAGCATAAATGTGTTCATGTACTCTATTCTTGAAACATCTATCCGTTTTGCCCACATAAAATGATGTACAAAGGGCACATAATCCTAAATAAATAACTCCCTTAGAGTTACAGTTAAATTTATGGTTAATGTGAATCCTCTGTTTTCCTACTGTTATAGAATTAGTAGTTTTAATATATTTGCACCAGGAGCAGTTTTCGCATTTAAACATGCCACAATGTGGTCTATGATGGTAAGTGCTCCCTTGTTCCAAGATTTCTTTCAGGTTAGTACCCCTTCTGAAAGTAAATTTTGGTTCTGGTGCAATAAATTTATTAATATTCACATCTTCGAGTAAAAAACACCAATTTTTCTGTAATATATGTCTCAAGTTTCCTACATCTTGAGAGAAGGTGGTAATAAAGTTAGAAGATGAATATTCCAAATTAACTTTATCTTTATCATTTTCGAATGGTATACAAGCTACCGATGGAAAATGTCCTATCAAGTTTTCAATATTGGGATCTACACTAGGATTCTGTTTGTTAATACATAAAATAGGTCTAAAATCACCATTCAATCTCTTATTAGTGACTTCATATATCAAACTACTCAAAAGATTACTCGGATAATCCCTTTTAATAAACATTCTTTTGAGGTTTTCACATTCTTCTTAAAAATCATAATCCAAGGTGGTCGTTCTGGATGCTCGTACGAGTTGACCCTTAACTATGCCCCTCTTCTGATAGTAGGGGTGACAACTCGAAAAATGTAGGAAGGAATTTGAGTATGTTAGTTTCCTGAAAATTTTTGAAGTTACACAATTCATAGTCAAATCCTTCCTTAAAGAGACATCCAGAAAAGAAATGCTCTCAGTGTTATGTTTCCAAGTGAAGTTCAGAAAGTCAGTATTCAATTCCACTGCCTCAATAAGTTTCCCAGCTGAAACCTTATCACCTTTCCATAGGATAAAAATATCATCCAAATATCTGGTATACCAGACAGCATTTTGGATAAATATAGGGTTGGTGAATAAAAAATGTTTCTCCCAAAAGGCCATTACTACGTTCGCAAAAGTGGCCCCACACGGGGAGCCCATCGCAACCCCAGTTTTTTGCAAAAATAATCTGTTATTAAAAAGGAAATAGTTATTTTTCAATACTAAATCAAGCAAATATATAATATTATCAATTTCTTGAGAATTAATTTTTTTTCCAATAACAAGTCCCTAACCCAGTCACACCCGATATCCTGGGGTATAGAAGTGTATAAATCACAGACATCTATAGTCAAAAAATTAACACTACTATCAAAGGGTATTTCATTAATGACCTTCAAAAAGGCCCAGGAATCTTTACAGATTTGATGTTCACTTCCCAGAACTACTTTGAGTTTTAAATCAACAAATTTAGCACAACCAAAAGTAATGGACTGACGGCCATCAGTGATGGGCCGAAAGGGAGGTTTATGAATATTTTTATGAATTTTGGGCAATCCAAACATGCATGGTGTGATAGGAAAAGATATTTCTAAATATTTAAAGGTGTCTATATCAATGCGACCCTCTATAAATAAATCCCTGATAAATCCAGACACTTTACGGTGTGCTCCATTCATTTCATTTAAGGATACTTCTGCATAAGATTCACTGTCCAATAGTTCACCCATATTAACAATGTAATCGTCTTTATCCATGAAAACCAGACCCCCTCCCTTATCTGGTTTCATGATTCTGATGTTGGCAAATTTGAGTTCACCCAAAACATCTTTTTCTTCTTGTGTTAAGTTAACACTTACTGAGTTGGCAGATGTTTTAATCATATTTCTAATATCATTTTCACAAACTTTTTCGAAAAAAGTAAGGCTGGGATGTAAAATAGGGTTAAAAACACTTGCTATTCTCAAATCACTACTGATGCTATTCTGATTGCTGAATAGTATATTCAAATTTAATTTCCTTGTAAAAATTTTTAGATCTAATAATGTTCTATCAACTCTACAATTAGTTGTAGGCACAAAGGTGAGACCTTTAGCTAAGGTGTTAATCAAAACCATGTCAGGTGTAAAAGTGGAATAATTAAAAATTTTGAAATCCCCTGTAGAGTTAACTAAAATGTCTGGTTTGTTTATCACATCCAGGGGTAAAGGAATATTTAACGTTTCCTCCTGTTGTTGTTCTTCTTCTTCCACTGCCCCTGTCTCTGATTCTGACCCTGTTGTCTCCCCTGATTGCATCTCGGGGAACCAAGAAAACCCCCCTTCCCATTATTTCCATTATAATTATTATTTTCAGAAGGTGGTTTCTCTTGTCTGTTAGCAATGCGTTCACTACGTCTAACTTCAGGGGTATTATTAGAAGTAGTACCATTATTAGTAGAGGCTACTGGATTGTCATTAGATGAAAAGTTTGTGGAATTGGCACTAACTCTATTATTATTACTCAATGATGGCGGTGGTGGATAGGGAGACCCGTTCTCATAGGTTTCCTGATCCCTTTTTAGTTTCCTTCTTTTATTCTCCTGCAACTTCTCCAAGATATTCTCCATACTTGAAAAAATTCTTAAAAAATCAAATTTGTATCTGGAGAAATCTGGGTCATTTCTGATGTTAACATCTAGTTCTGCTAATTCACTTTTAAAATTATCTGTTTGTTCAGTATAATGGTTAATCAAACATTGAATGTATTCAATACCATGCCTATCAAACATACAGATTAATTCCTGATGAAAAACAGAATTAGCAACAACACCCATCGGGTACTTCCATTGCCGAAGTCCCTTTGGCACATGTTTTCTATTAACACATTCAGTTAAATATTGAATTTCAATTTGCAGTTTTTTATATTTAAACAATTTGAAATCATACAATTTCAGTCTGTTAGAAATATTGACTGCACTATTGTCCAAGTCTGTGTTACTGTTCATATTATTGTCACTAATATTTCTGTGCACATTAATAAAACTTTCTGGCTCCTTTAGCCAATCATTCAAGTCCGGCAAGTTTGTAAAAGTACTTACTGCCGTATCTGGTGAAATACTACGAACCGTGTCATGCCTGCTGGAATTATTCGCAAATGCATTTTGATTCATTAGCCCAGTTTGTGGCAAGTTCAAAGGATTTGCTGCCATAGTCCTAGTGGTAACAGTGGAGAAACCACTTGAAGTAGGATTAAAGCGTTCCTGTAACTCCGTATTTCCACTGCTACCATTTCGTGCAACATTCTGGTTGTTACCTTGCAAAACAGCTCCAACTGGCTCAGAATTTTTATGAAGAATGTGAAAACCTCAAAAGAATGTTTATTAAAAGGATTATCCGAGTAATCTTTTGAGTAGTTTGATATATGAAGTCACTAATAAGAGATTGAATGGTGATTTTAGACCTATTTTATGTATTAATAAACAGAATCCTAGCGTAGATTCCAATATTGAAAACTTGATAGGACATTTTCCACTGGTAGCTTGTATACCATTCGAAAATGATAAAGATAAAGTTAATTTGGAATATTCATCTTCTAACTTTATTACCACCTTCTCTCAAGATGTAGGAAACTTGAGACATATATTACAGAAAAATTGGTGTTTTTTACTCGAAGATGTGAATATTAATAAATTTATTGCACCAGAACCAAAATTTACTTTCAGAAGGGGTACTAACCTGAAAGAAATCTTGGAACAAGGGAGCACTTACCATCATAGACCACATTGTGGCATGTTTAAATGCGAAAACTGCTCCTGGTGCAAATATATTAAAACTACTAATTCTATAACAGTAGGAAAACAGAGGATTCACATTAACCATAAGTTTAACTGTAACTCTAAGGGAGTTATTTATTTAGGATTATGTGCCCTTTGTACATCATTTTATGTGGGCAAAACGGATAGGTGTTTCAAGAATAGAGTACATGAACACATTTATGCTATTCAAAAACAAAATTTATGTAATGCTTTGGCCAGACATGTTGTTCAAAATCCTGGTCACAATTTTCAATTTGTTATTATTGACCAAGTTTATGTAACTAGACGGGGAGGCCCTATCAGCCTGAAATTAGAAGAAAAAGAAATCTTATGGCAACTTAGACTACATGCGACCTCCCCACCAGGCATTAATGAAATTATTTCTATTAAAAGTTTACTGAAATTGAAAGCACTATATAGATAAGGTATTTTATTGTTACATTATCTATTGAATTTAGTCTAAAATATGCTTAAATATTGCATATACTTTATTGGAGGTATATTTAATTTTTGTATTTAATCTTTTATACTGGTCACTTTGCAATTACAGCTATATCTATGCTTATTGTAAGTGGGCTCTTTAAAAAGATTTTTGTATTTATTTAAATAATTAATTGATTAATTATGTGATGACATCAGAATGAATGGGTGTATATAATGAATATTTTATGATGTTTTTTTTATCTGAAGAAGTTTACAATTTGCTAGTAAACGAAAGCGCTAATCCACTATTCCAGTTGCCAGTGTGGTTTGACTCTGTCCCAAAAGTTGAGGAACAAATGAAAATTGACATCATCCGATAAAAAAGTTATGTACTTACCATAACGTTCCATCTGTGTTGTCCATTTTCATTCTTCCTCAACTCCCTGCCCAGCAACAGCCATCCTTGTCATGATAGTCTTCTGGAAGAATGATTGTTCATAAGGGCACCACTGTGCCTTAATTTTAGCTTTAGGTAATGGCTTTATCTGTCAGGAATATTGTATTAATATTTCTTACTTTGTCATCTAGCAAACAATATATGAGGTATGTTAGGGTCTGATGTATTGTGGGTAGTAGGAAGGAGCTCAAGAGCTTTTAGATTACCACGAGCTATAGTAATGGCGAAGAATGATCCGAGGCTTGGATCTGAACCCAATAGTTAAGGAAGAATGAAAGTGGACAGTGCAGATGGAATGTTATGGTAAGTACATGACTTTTTTTTTTCATATATAGAAGTTATTAGGATTCAGATAATTTAATAGTATTTACTACGATTTATGAATTTCCTTGATTTTTGTCGTGTACTTTTTGGAGAAAAAAAAAGACGTCTGGGTTATTTATGTAATGTATCTTGACAGTTAATGACTATTTAGGCTGATTCCAGGAGACCCATTTCAGTCACAGTTGAGAAAAAAATGAATAAAAAAAAGACTAGTCAGACTAAATGCAGTATAATAAATTGTTAGTCAACATAATCAAAAATAAAAAAAAAGATTTTAGTAACAAAAATAGAACAGTGAATTAGAACAAAAGCAGTGCAGTATCATGCTAGATGGAAAAGTAATCCAGAAGTAAAGAAAACATCAGTCAATCAAATATACACAAGTATACCATTTGTAAGATAGGTAGGGAGTTAAAATGACAGTATGAAGGTTTAAAAAAATATGAGTAATTAAAAGTGTAGCATGCTTATAATTAAATCAGAGTTACCATACTCACATCTTTGGAGGAAATTTGAAATTAGTAAAGACACTGAGAGGACGATATAGAAAATATGATTAGAAGAAAAATATGTGAATGGTAGGAAGCAAAAAAGGGGTGACCTGGATCAGATAGTAGGGTGATAGAAAAAACATTTTTTTTTGCTTCCTTGATATTTTAACTGTTTTAGTAATGTGTCTCTGTTTTTACACTATGTGTGAGTCAGTTAAGCCTGTAAAGAGTTAGGCTGATTGCAAAAGATAGATTACAAGTGATAGACATATAATGTGCAAAATAACAAGCATGTGTAGTAGTGCTGAACCCTATATAACACATTAATCTTTCTGAATGGCATTCTGATTTCAGCTGCCTCTTTTTTCAAGAAACTGCTGGAAAGTGGTAGAAATGGAGGAATTATTGCTTCACGCATGTAGAAATATAGAGTCTTATTTTTTTGAATTTTTTAATGATAGCATTACAAAGAGTGGCTCCATGAGATGAAGTGATCCATACTTACAAAGAGTGGCGCTATGGGATAGCGTGATCCATATGTCCCGAATCTGATTAGCAATTCAGGCACTGATAGGGAAGGGATGAGAAGACGCATTAGCTGTGGGTTGCCCATTCCAGGAAAAAGGGTAGGGTTTCCAGTAGCAACGTAGCACTCTTTTGCTGATGGAAGTAGTGCTGTAGTTGCACAGCAGATATCCATTGAATTCAGCATACAGGGGGGCTGGAGTTATTTGATAGTACATACAGTGATGCTCATGATGTCTGGCACCCCCTGGTTAGAGCATAACAGAAATCTCCAATTTAATGGGAAAGTGTTTGTGATGCTGCCAGGTTGCTCTTCATTTTGCCTTCCCAACCCTCTAACATCCTTGGCAGTCCATCTGGGGGGATGGTATTGACAATGCGTAGGTTAAGAGCATTTGAGGCAACACCAAGCAGCTGATGGTCATTTGGAAAGGTACACAAGGAGGTTCAAAAATATTTGCATATACGTTTTAGAAATTAATTCACCATTTTACCTGCACTTTCCCTGACATCTAGTAAGAAGACAATGTCATCCCTTTTTTCTTTGATTCTGAAGATGCTTATGGTAGTTTTGGAGAAGTAGGTAAGGAATAAGACAAGAGGAGCTGATGTTCATCGTGTTTCACTGTTGCAGTCATTACATTTGGGTAATCTGCTGGCAGATTGCCCTCAGTCGGCCTGATTAACAAAGTCTTGGGTCCTGCGTCGGTTGCTGTCTCTTCTTCCATGATGTCAGGTCGTCAGGGGTGTAAAACATGCAGCCGATGCCATTACATCAGTCTTTCTTGCCGCGCGGTGCCTGAAGCAGAAGCAGATCGTAAGTGCCGGTCGGCCGACTCCTGAAATTTTCATTTTCGAGTTTCAGAACCGAAGTCTTCAACTTAAAGCTAAGTACCCTGTTGGGGAAACTTTTTCTTGCTCCTTACCGATGTCAGTAAAAGTTAATAATTGTATTACTTGTGGGAAGCAAATACCTCATAAGGATTTTCGTTTGTACTGTATTCCTTGCCTAGGCCCTGACCACAACGTACCTTGCTGTCGGTTTTGTGCTTTCTTTAATCAGCGCACTATCTGTCGTCGGTACATTTTTACATCAAAATATTTCGGTTCTCGTTTTAATTATCCAGAAATGATGTCAAGTTAGCCATCCGACTACCGGAATACTGAAAAAACGCAAAGAAAAAGAGACAGACAGTTGATGTCCAAAACTGCAGACAGCGCTTCTCCTAAGCCAGTCGCCAGTTTGCCGGAACTCAGTGAGGCGCTTTCGCAGCCCCTGATACCTGCTACTTCTGATTCGCAGGCCTCTACTGAGACCCATTCGGAGTCCGGTATGCAGCGAGATGCTTCACATATGGAACCCACGGATGTCTCTACCTTGGATGGGTCCAGAGCCGCTGAGCAGGCACCGGCTTCTGAGTGTGTATTCTGGCCTACAGACTTCCATATTAAACCGACTCCAGCTTCAGTGCTAAGGACTAAATCTCAATCTGTCTAAAAAAAACGATGCCCAGGCCACATGTTCAAGCCCCTATGCCTAAAAAACAAATGATCAAAACGGCTGAAGATTTAATTACTCTAATCGGAGGTAGTCATACCCCCCCCCCCCCAGAGGCCTAGGATTGAATTTGACTATGAATCTTCTGAAGAATACTCTGTTTCTACTGACTCTTCTAATGATCTAGATTTGTCCATACCCATTTATAAGGACTCTGATGCACAGGATTCCATTCCCTCTGCTTCTCCACCTGAGGATTTCTCTTTTGGGGAAACTTTACATACCTTAAGGGAGCATTTCCACTGGGAAAGTCAGGATTTCTCTGAATCCAAAAAGAGGCTTATGGATTTCCTTCTTCTTCAGCATAGGCCTTTGGCTATACCTCCTGTACTAAATATTGTTGATGATGTGTTTTCGGAATCCAGTATGGCCCCTGATTCCTTGCCTCCAACCCCTAGCAAACCAGACAAGTACTACACGGCTCCTGAGTCCGACAAATTCCTTTTCAAAAATCCTGTTGCAGACCCTGAAACCATTTCTCAGGGGCCCAAGGGCATTAAGGCTTCTACTGCTAAAAGCCCTACCCCTTCTGATAGAGATTCCAGGGTGCTGGATAGATGGGGTAAAAAGGTTTATACTTCTCCAACCCTAGCAATCTGGGCTTTAAACTGTCAATTTCATATGTTAAAAATATCAACAGCATATCATGGGACTGCCTAAACAGAAAATGATGTTGATTTCCGACTGTGTGGAGAATAAAGATTTACAGGATTTATTGCATTCAGCTGAACAAGTTGGCAAACATACTTTACAATGTGGTTTTGATTCGTTAGAGGCCTCTTGTAGGGCTGCTGTTACTGGGTCTGCGCTTAGAAGGTATGCTTGGCTTAAGGAGCAATCTCTGCCTGATCATGTTAAAGCAAAGCTTTTGGATGCTCCTTTACAGCAGGACCGCCTGTTTAGCAATAAGGCTGAAGAAGTTCTAAAAAAGATGGAAGATAAAGCTAAATCTATGCAAACTGTGAAAGATTTCTTACAAGTGCAACCTCCTAGATTTAGTAGGCATTGGCCGACTAAGAACTGGTCCTTTCCAAATCCTTCAAGAGCCACTACGGCGAAACCCAGACATTCCAAAACCACCAGGTTTCAGTCCCAAGGGACTTTAAGAACTAAGCAGTGGGGTGCTTCATTTCCAAATCTGGAAGCAACAAGGCTATGGTAAACAGTCTCCATGACTTCCCTTTGAAAATTTTCTCAATCCACAGAAATTTGAAATTACCAAGCACTTACCTCTTAGCCACCCCTTTGGGGGGAAAACTGGCTCTTCATTCAAGAAACTGGCAAATTATAACCCAGGACAAACGGGTTTTAAATATAGTGTAAGCAGGACAGAATTTCAACTAATGGAACTTTCTCTTCTAAATTCACCAGTTCAAAATATCCAAAAAGAAACACGAATAAGAAAAAACTCACTTTTAGTAACAAAACAAAGCTTTCGGGAATAACCCTTCTTCAGTGCTGTTAGAATAGTAAGTGAACTCAATACAGTCATATATTTATATATATAATTAACATAAACACATGACACAACTAACCTATGAAAAATATCTGAAAACACATCAATTAAAATTTCATCAATTAAAATTTAAGGCACCAGACTCGAATAGAATTCATAAATATGTAAACACATATATGTTGCCATAAAATAAAAATCATGAATTAATACATAAAATAATAAAAGATGTATGTATACTATCTGTTTATCATTTTAGTATTAATTTATATTTATTCCAGTCATACTAGTGATGTTGCTTCTGTTTAAAATCTAAAACAGGTTTAATAGTAATCATGTTATTTATACCTAGTTTCTTGTCAGCATTTAGTTTAATAATCCATCTATATTCGGCCATATCTAATTTATTAATCATATCTCCCAATCGCAAATTCTTATTTATTATCTCAAGTACTTTAAATTTTAAATTGTATGAGTTATTGGTCTCATTTCTATGTTGTGCTAAAGCATTTGTAGGTATATTTCTTCTTATTTTGGACTTGTGTTCAATTATACGATCTTTTAAGGCTCTAGAGCATTTCCCTACATAAAAACTTGTACATTGTGTGCACGTGGCTAAATAGATCACCATTGTCTACATGTAGCTTGATACTTCATTTTATATTCAATTCTATTTGTTGGCTGTATAAACACTTTACTTGTACAGATATCTGTACAACAACTGCAAGCATAACATGGTATTGTACCAGGGTTAGAAGATATAATTTGTCCACTATTAATCTCAAAATCTTTATAACATAATCTTCTTTTTAGATTGTTTATTTCTATATGAAAATCTGGGCTTAATTCCCAGTATTTTGTTTAATTCTGGTTGAGCCATCAAAATACACCAGTTCTTCCTAATTATTGCCTCAACCTCCCTAGTCATCTTGCTATAAGTAGTTGTATACCTCAGTATATTACCTGAGTCACTATCCTTAATTCTAAGGTCTTATATTCCGCAAAATAGGGAGATGCAGAAGTCTTTCTATTATTCAGGATATTTTCCCTTATTTAATTTATATATCTCATATCATAACCTCTGTTTAAGAATTCATGACAAATAAGGTCCATCTGCTCTTGACATTTGTCTTCTTCTGTATTTAATCTACCTATTCTTAGCAGTTGACTTTTAATAATCCCATTAAATACATGATATGCATGCATGCTCTTTGCATGTGTATATCTATTTACTTGTATATTTTTCTTATAAACACAAGTCTCCAAGTTATTATTATGGCCTCTATATAGCTCAACATCTAAAAAAGATATTTTAGTCCTAGAATACTTGATCGAAAATTTTAGAAAGTCTGTTGAACTATTCAAATAAAGAACAAAGTTGTCTAACTCCTGTTCATCACCCTGCCATAGAAGGAAGCAATCATCTATGAAACGCTGATAGAAAAGTACATTACTCATATCTATTATCTATATTAAGAATGTTTTTTTATCTCCCATTGATTAAGTACAATATTAGCATATGTGTTTGCCATGGGAGTACCCATGGCAACACCAGATAACTGTAGGTATGCTTGTTTGTTAAACAAAAAACATTTTTCTCCAATACAATCTGTATTGCACTGCATATAACTTCGACATCTCTCCCTTTCATATTCGAGTTAGTACACAAAAATTCACGAATAGCATTAATGGCATAAGTATTTGGTATAACAGTAAAAAGTGAAGCTATGTCCATAGTTACCATAATAAAATTAGTATCCCTGTTGTTATTGTAAATATTTTAAATATAGTGTCCCAGGGATACAGATTTCATTTCCACACGCTGACAACACGAAGTGGGTGGTCAGACCTGGCCCCAAATCAGTGAGCAGAGGCTCAGAAACAAAGATGTTCATCGTGTTTCACTGCTGCAGTCATTACACTTGGGTTATCCTGCTGGCAGGCTACCTGCAGTTGGGCTGAATTTCAAAGTCCTGGTCCGGCGTCGGTTGCTGTTGCCTCTTCCCTGACGTCAGTGCGCCAGGTGTATAAAAGATGCAGCTGACGCCATTTTCTTCAGTCTTTCTTGCCACACAGTGCCCGAAGCACAAGCAGTTCGCAAGTGCTGGTCGGCCGACTCCTGAGATTTTTGAAATTGAATTTCAGATCCGAAGCCTTCCATAAAGCTAAGTACCCCACTGGGGAAACTTTTTTCTTGCTCCAGACCAATATCAGAAAAAGTTAACAGTTGTATTTCTTGTGGGAAGCAAATACCTCATAAGGATTTTCATTCTTACTGTATTCCTTGCCTAGGCCCTGACCACAACGTAGCTAGTTGTCGGTTTTGTGCTAGATTTAACCAATGCACTATTAAGCGTCGGTACGATTTTGCTTTTCATTACTTTGGCCGAAGGTTTACCTATATAATGCCGTCAGAACAACCGACGACCAGAATTCATAAAAAGCGCAAGGAAAAAGAAAAGGACAGGCATCCGAGGTCCAAAACCGACGACGAAGCCTCTTCTAGGCCAGTCGCCGGTTCTCAGTGAGGTGCTTTTGCAGCCCCTGACACCCGCTACCTCAGAGCCACAGGCCGCATCCGACTCCCACGTGGAGACAGCTAGGCCTCTGGATACTCAAGGTACTGGGCCTTCAGAAACTAATCCCTCAGATGGGTCTGGAGCCGCTGAGCAGGCATTGGCTTCTGAGGGTGTTTTCAGACCTACACAGCTTTATATCAAGCCAACTTCAGTATCCAAGACAAAGACTAAAACAGTTTTAAAGACAAGGAAACAAGTACAGCATTCTCCAGGACAGACTTCCATGCCTAAGAAACAGATGCTCAAAATGGCCGAAGACCTAATTACTTTGATCAGGGGTTCCCATCCCCCTCCTGATAAGAGGCCTAGGCAAGATACTGAATGTGATTCCTCTGATCAGGTTTCCATTTCCTCTGACTCCTCTTCAGAACAGGGATACTCTATTCCTCCCTGTGAGGATTCTGATGCTGAAGAATCTATTCATTCAGCTTCTCCTCCTGAGGATTACTCGTTTGGGGAAACCCTGCATACCATGAGGGAGCATTTCCACTGGGAGAGCCAAGATTATTCAGATTCTAAGAAAAGGCTCAGAGACTTTCTTCTACTACCTCAGCACAGACCTCTTGCTATTCCACCTGTTCTAGACATTGTAGATTATGTATTTTCAGAGTCCGGCCTGTCTCCCGACTCTTTACCTCCTGCACCTGTTAAGCCAGACAGATACTACGGGGTTCCAGATTCTCCTAAATTTCTATATAAAAACCCTGCTGCTGACCCAGAAACTATTTCTCAGGGTCCCAAAGGGGTCAAGGCTGCTACTGCAAAAAACCCAGTCCCCTCAGATAGAGATTCTAGGGCACTGGACAGATGGGGGAAAAAAGTTTACACTTAAGGGCTGTAAGGGCTTTAAATTGCCAGTTTCATATGCTTAAATATCAGCAATACTTAATGTCTCTGTTAAAACAGAAAATGTTACCAAATTCTGAATGTTCTGAGAACAAGGAATTGCAGGATTTATTGCATGCAGCTGAACAAGTGGGAAAACATACTTTGCAATGGGGTTATGATTCGCTGGAGGCCTCTTGCAGGACCGCTGTAACAGGTTCTGTTATTAGAAGGCATGCTTGGTTAAAGGAACAGACTCTGCCTGATCATGTTAAAGCAAAATTATTGGATGCTGTATTACAGCATGATAATTTGTTTGGTGTTAAGGCAGAAGAGGTCTTGAAGAAAATGGAGGAAAGAGCTAAATCTATGCAGACAGTGAAGGATTTCTTACAGGTACAGCCACCCAGATTTAGCAGGAACTGGTTTTCTAAGAATTGGTCCTTTCCCGTGTCAGACAGGCCACAAGGAGGCAGATACAGACGCCCTAGAGGCAGACAGCAGCCCCAGGAACAATGGGGTGCTTCTACCTCCAAAAGCGGAGAAGACAAATCACAGCCATATAGGAAACAGTCCCAATGACTTCCCTCTGCCAATGCCCAGCACTTATTTTTTGGCAGCACCCTTAGGGGGAAAGCTAGCACTTTTTTCACAAAATTGGCACACAATCATCCAGGACAAATGGGTCCTAAATATAGTCCCTCAGGGCTACAGGTTCCACTTTCACACCCTTCCAAAGGCAAAAGGTATGCCAGACCTGCCACACAATCAATGGGCAGAGGCACAAAAACAAGTTTTATCTCTCATGGACATGAGGGCCATTCAGCCAGTGCCACAGCAAGAGCAGGGACAAGGATTTTACTCAAGACCTTTCTTAGTACCAAGAAAGGACAAAGCATGGAGACCAATTCTGGACCTGTCTATTCTAAATACTTTTCTGGACGTTCCGAAATTCAAAATGTTGACTCAACAGCAGCTTCTGCCCATGCTGGGTATGAAGGCTTGGCTTGTAACTTTGGACCTCAAAGAGGCATACCTGCATGTCCCAATCAGACAATCTTGCAGAAGATACCTCAGATTCATAGCTGGCTCAATGCACTACCAATCCTGTGCACTGCCCTTTGGCTTATCTACTGCGCCCAGGGTCTTCACAAAATGCCTGGCACCAGTAATTGCATTTTGCAGACAAAGAGGAATTCAAATATATCCCTTCTTGGACGACTGCCTTATTCAAGCAGAGACCAAAGACATTCTACTAAAGCATCTGGCGTTTATAAAAAGATTACTAATTTGCCTAGGGTACAGTAAACGAAAAGAAATCAAAACTAGTACCCTCTCAAGAGATAATATTCCTGGGTGCAAGCTTAAATACAACTGCCCAGATGGCTTATCTCACGCCAGACAAACAAAGGCAACTGACGTCTTACTTCAAAAGCATGGCAACAAAGACCCAGTTATCTTCAAGAAAAATTCTGCAGGCCCTGGGCTACATGGCCTCCTGCATTCTGCTAATTCCATATGCAAGACTACAATGGTATCTAAAAAGTGTTTGGATTCAACATTGCCACAGCCTGGAATCATTAATTTCACTCATTCCCTATCTGCAACAGGAGTTTTGATGGTGGGCACAGGCCTGTCACCACAACAAGGGACAGCCATTCACTTTACCCACAGCCAGGCAAACACTAACAACAGATGCGTCAGATTATGCCTGGGGGGCCCACATGACAGGAAAATGTATTCAGGGCACATGACCCCCAAGCCAAAGGCATCTTCACATCAATCAAAAAGAGATGCTAGCTGTAAAAAATGCCCTGACAGCCTTCAAGGACCTATTTCATCCAGGACAGCTGCTGATAAAGACGGACAACACCACAGTTATGTGGTACATAAACAGGCAGGGGGGCACACATTCCTACTCCCTCTGAAGACGAGCCATGATTTTGTGGAACACAGCATTGACTTACCAAGTACACCTGCAAGCACAATTCCTGCCAGGGAAAACAAATGCTCTGGCAGACGAACTAAGCAGAAACCTCATGGATCCTCATGAGTGGAAACTAGATCCACAAATCTTCAGCATGATAACAAGGAAATGGGGATGCCAAGACTTAGATCTTTTTGCCTCCCCTCACAACTGCCAACTTCAGAGATTCTGCACAAGGACTTATCACAAACAAGCATGGAATGTGGATGCCTTGTCATTCAGCTGGAACAACCTTACAGTATATGCCTTTCCTCCACTGCCTCTCCTCCCCAAGGTACTCCTAAAGGTCAGACAAGAGAAGCCACAGATGATACCAATTGCCCCAGATTGGCCATGCCAACACTGGTACCCAATCCTAAGGAGCTTGTCCCAAGGCCCAGCCTGGACATTGCCTCAAATTCCTCATTTACTGACCCAACAAAACAATTAGATCCTGCACAGCCAACTCTGAACCCTAAATCTAGCTGCATGGCGGATAGTGTAACCATTCAGAATACACCTCTCTCTAAAGTGGTTACAGATGTTATTTTGGAGGCCAGGAGGCCCAGCACCACAAAATCTTATGCAGAAAAATGGAAGAGATTCTGTGCTTGGAACCAGGCACAAGGAATTGACACGCTTGTCCCAAATATACCTCAGATTTTATAATATCTAACTGAGATGCTGGACAAAGGCCTATCCTTCTCATCAATTAAGATCCATGCCTCTGCCATTTCAGTTCATTACAATACAGACCCACCTATTTTTTCACATCCATTGCTTAGGCAGTTCCTCAGGGGGGCCAAAAATATAAGACCTCCAAGGAGAGCACCAATACCTGCATGGGACCTCAATTTTGTCTTGGAAAAACTCACACAGCCTCCTTTCGAGCCAGCCAATACAGCTGAGATAAAATTCTTATCATGGAAAACAGCTGTTCTCCTAGAAATAACTTCAGCAAGAAGAGTCTGAGTTACAGGCACTAATGGCTGTGGAACCTTTTATTATCTTCCATCCGGACAGGATTTCTGTAAGGACAAACCCAACATTTATGCCTAAGGTGGTGTCCAGTGTGGCTCTTAACCAAACCATTCATTTGCCTACTTTTTTCCCGAACCCACAGAATAAAGGGGAGAGACTTCTGCACTCTTTGGACATACACAGACAGCTACGCTTCTACTTGGACAAAACTAAAGCTTTCAGAAAGACTGAGCAACTTTTAGTGGCTTATGCTGCAGGATCACAAGGAAAGGCTATCTCAAAGCAGACTATTTCAAAATGGATAGGACACTGCATTCATTTCTGCTATTCACAACATGGCAAGTCAGTGCCTAAGGGCATTAGACCACATTCTACCGGGCAGCAGCCCCCTCAGCAGCCTTCATCAGAGAAGTACCAACTAAGGATATTTTGGAGGCTGCAACTTGGACTTCAGTGAACACTTTTACTAAGCACTACCACTTACTTCTTTACTCTAACTCCAGAGCAGGCTTTGCCACTGCAGTTCTGCAGGGCATTATAGCCACTCCTAATTCTATTTAGACCCAGCCGCCCAACCTCAGCTTTGGGATTCAACCCAAGTGTAATGATTGCAACAGTGAAACACGATGAACATAGTACAGTTGTGTACCTACCATAAATGTAGATGTTCAAGTGTATTCACTGTTGCATTCCAGGTTACCCACCCGCCATCCCCCTTTCTCTGCTGGGACTTATCTGTACTTCTCTATCCTGTACAACCTATGTGGTGTATTTGCTTGTAGGTGAAGGTATTGTTTATTTTGGTGCATGCTTTTATAAGCAATGTTTTTTAGCCTACCCTTTTGGGGGCACCTGACATCTGTGGCAAGAAAAACTGAAGAAAATGGAGTTATCTGCATTTTTTATACCCCTGGTGCACTGACGTCGGGGAAGAGGCAACAGCAACTGATGCCGGACCAGGACTTTGGAATTCAGGCCGACTGCGAGTAGCCTGCCAGCAGGATAACCCAAATGTAATGACTGCAACAGTGAATACACTCTAACATCTACATTTATGGTAGGTACACAACTGTACTTTATTTCCCTCCTAAACATGGGGGCTATTCAACTAGTACCAGAAGAGGAAAAGGGACAAGGTTTCTATTCCAGACTTTTCCTGGTACCCAGAAAAGACAAATCGTGGCATCCAATTCTGGACCTGTCTACTCTAAACACCTTTCTGGACATTCTAAAATTCAAGATGCTAACTCTTCACCAGTTACTTTCTATGCTAGGCAAGGAAGCCTGATTGGCAACTCTCGACTTAAAAGAGGCTTACCTGCATATCCCAATCAGGGAATCTTGCAGAAGATTCCTATGCTTCAAAGCAGGCTGCAGGCATTATCAGTACTCTGCACTGCCCTTTGGCTTGTCTACTGCACCCAGGGTATTCACAAAGTGCCTGGCTCCAGTAATTGCATTTTGCAAGCAGAGAAATATTCAAATATATCCATACCTCGACGATTGTCTAATTCAGGCAGAAAAGCAGGCCCTTCTTCTACAACATCTGGCGTTTGTAAAAACACTTCTAACCTGCCTAGGGTACATCATAAACAAAAAGAAATCTCAACTGGTACCCTCTCAAAAAATTACATTCCTGGGTGCAAGCTTGAATACAACTGCCCAGATGGCTTTCCTTACGCCAGAAAAGCAAATTCACTTGGTGACTTACTTCAAACAGGCGGCCACAAAAAACCTGCTATCTGCAAGGCAAATACTGCAAGCCTTGGGGTTCATGGCCACATGCATTCTTCTAATTCCATATGCAAGACTGCATATGAGGACACTTCATTGGTACTTAAAAAGTTTATGGAGTCAAGTACATTGTCACAGCCTGGAAACAATGATTCCTATCATACCTTGCCTGCCCCTAGAGTTCCTATGGTGGGCAGAGGCCTGCCACCAAAACAAGGGACTGCCATTCTCACCACCCCCTGCCGCCCAAACCCTGACTATAGACGCATCAGACTATGCATGGGGGGCTCATCTGGCAGAGAATTGCATTCAGGGCAAATGGAGCCCAAATCAAATGCACCTTCATATCAATCAAAAAGAAATGCTAGCTGTACAGAATGCGCTGACAGCCTTCAAGGACTACCTTCATCCAGGACAATTATTGATAAAGACGGACAACACCACGGTTATGTGGTACATAAACAATCAGGGGGGTACACATTCCTACCCCTTCTGAAGACTAGCCATGGCATTGTGGAACACGGCCTTGAGCTTCCAAGTACAACTGCAAGCTCAATTCCTGCCAAGAAAACAGAATGTTCTGGCAGATGAACTAAGGTGAAATCTCATGGACAGTCACGAATGGAAACTGGAACCTAGGATTTTCAACATGTTGACACGCAAATGGGGAAGCCCAGACATAGATCTTTTTGCCTTACCCCAGAACTACCAGTTGGACAAATTTTGAACAAAAACTCACCACAAAAAAGCCTGGAAAGTGGATGCTCTGTCCTTCAGCTGGAAAAACCTATCAGTCTATGCCTTTACCCCTCTGCCTTTGCTCTCCAAAGTTCTACTAAAAGTCAAACAGGACAAACCAAAAAGGATTTTAATTGCTCCAGACTGGCCTCGCCAACACTGGTACCCACGCCTGCGCAGTGTGTCGCACATTTCTCCGTGGCACCTATCTCGGACACCTTCCTTACTGTCTCAGCAGGAGAACCAAATTCTGCACCCTGAGCTCCAAACAGTGAATCTTGCAGCTTGGCTAATCACTTAAATTCACCCTTAGCATCCCTCAGCAAATCGGTGATGGATGTCATTTTGGAGGTGAGAAGACCTAGTACTAGAAAATCTTATGCTTACAAATGGAAAGGAATCTGTGGCTGGAATCAATCTCAAGGGATGAGCACGGCAGTGCCCAAATTACCTCAGATTTTGCAATATTTAACTGAGATGCTTCATAAGGGCCTGTCTTTTTCTTCCATAAAATTCCATGCCTCAGCCATTTCAGTTCATTACAACACACACCCCCTCTCTTCTCTCATCCTCTTCTAAAGCAGTATCTCAGAGGGGACAAAAACTTGAGACCACCCAGGAGAGCTCCAACCCCTGCCTGGGACCTTAACTTTGTATTGGAGAAACTCACTCTACCTCCTTTCGAGCCAGCTGTAACTGCAGACTTAAAGTTTCTTTCCTGGAAAACAGCCTTCCTTTTAGCAATCACTTCAGCTAGAAGGATATCTGAATTACAGGCCCTTATGGCAGTGGAGTCTTTCATCATCTTTCATGTGGACAGGGTGTCACTCGGGACCAGTCCATCCTTCATGCCCCAGGGTGGTATCCAGTGTGGCTCTTAACCAGTCCATTCATTTACCAACTTTGTTTCCCAATCCACAGAACAAGGGAGAGCGGATTCTGCATTCATTGGATGTACACAGACAACTTAGAGTCTACTTAGACAGGACTAAATCTCGAAGAAAATCCTGAACAACTGCTGGTAGCATTTGCTGCAGGGGCAGAGGCGAAGGATAAGCCATTGTATTTATTTCTGTTATAAGCACCATGGAAAACCTATCCCCCAGGGGATCAGATCTTATTCCACCAGGGCTGCATCTACTTCAGCAGGCTTTCTCAGAGGTGTTCCTACCAGGGATATTCTAGAAGCTGTTACCTGGAGTTCAGTTCATACTTTCACCCAGCATTATCACTTACCAATTTTCTCTAAATCCAGAGCTGGCTTTGCCATTGCTGTTTTGCAGGGCCTTATAGCTGGTCCTAATGTTGTATAAATCCATCCTCCCAACCTTAGCTTTGGGAATCTACCCAAATGTACTGCAACAGTGCAACACGATGAACATAGTACAGTTGTGTACACTTACCATAAATATAGATGTTCGAGTGTATTCACTGTTGCAATCCTAGTTACCCTCCCTCCAGCCCCGTTTTTCTTTTACTATACCGCTTTTTTCTTTTATTATGCTTAAAAGCCTTCTTGGTGTATTTGCTTTTGTTTGGAGGTATATTTTTGTTTCTTATTATATATATGTGTGTGTGTGTGTGTGTGTATATATATATATATATATATATATTGCTCCCCATTTGGGGGGCACCTGACGTCTGGGGCGAGAAAAACTGATGTAATGGCGTCTGCTGCATGTTTCATACCCCTGACGACCTGACTTCATGGAAGAAGGGACAACAACCGACGCAGGACCCATTACTTTGTTAATCTGGCCAACTGAGGGCAACCTGCCAGCAGATTACCCAAATGTAATGACTGCATCAGTGAATACACTCGGACTTCTACATTTATGGAAGTGTACACAACTGTACTTTCCAGATCATAGTAAGTTTAAACATTTGTGATTAATGGCTGTGCATTTTAGCTTGTTTTATTTTACTTCAGGCATGAAAAATATAGAATCTTAGTTTTTTGACTTCTCTTTTGAGGTGGTATGCAGATCTTTTTGTCAGACTGCACACATTTTTCTAGAGCACTTTAAGCTGATGGCTGTATTTTGTAGAGTTACAGATGATTTTAGTTTTTAGACTTAATTTTTAGACTAAATTTTAGATTTTAGTTTTTTGACTTCTCTTTTGAGGTGGTATGCAGATCTTTTTGTCAGACTGCACACATTTTTCTAGAGCACTTTAAGCTGATGGCTGTATTTTGTAGAGTTACAGATGATTTTAACTGATGGGTCATCATACCCACATGTGCAATGTGATAGAGCAGGTTTTCATGGATTATGTAAAGTCCGACAGGAAATGTACTTTTGTCGGGTTTTGCCTTTAGGTAAAGATGCTAATGTTTTGAATGTTCTTAATAAAATAATTTACAGTGCTAATTCCCTAGCTATCAAATCTAAAGTAATTGTAATTTAATGATCATATCAGAAGGATACCATTCACCAGATTTTTAATTTGCTTTATTGCATTTCTGCTCAAAATAAGTAAATGAGTTTGCAGTTTTTTATCCCTTTGTTTATTTTACAGGCATGCATTCATTTCAGACTTTATTTTGCTTGTGCTTATGTGCATATGTGCATAGGATGCAGTACTTCAAAAATGTCAACCTTAGCATGCTTATATTGTATCACAGGAATACCTATGTGTCTTATTATTCTGAGGCACATTTTTGTGTTCAGAATTTGGAAGATAAAAGAAATGCTGCGCCTACCTGCGAATATTACTACAGCACACACGTTGGTCAGGTCTGAGGTAACTCAGCAGGCCTCTGCTTCTGGCATCCATACTGTGCGTCGCGTGGGAGATGCCCTGTTTTCCCCGATTACTGAAACTGAGTGAATTTGTAGTTGGACAACTGCAACTTCAGGTCACCCCTTTTCAATGGATTCTCAAACTTAAGCAAATCACTTCTTTTTCATTACGCTGCCTTCAGCCACTCCTCAGACTGAAGTCTAAATAGCACAGGAGTTCATGGTCTTTATGAAATCTAGAGAAACCTCTCATGCTTCTACTGCTGAAGTTTCCCCATCCAAAAGAAGTAGGAGGTGGCTTTTTAGGAAGCTGCAGATTCCTGTAGGTCTGACGATGAGGAGTTGTCTTACTCTGGGCACTTGCCAACACAAACTTATCCTGATTTACCACCCCCACCCCCCAGGTCCTTTCCTTCTGTGATACCCTGCATAAAATGAAGGAAGCTTTCTGTTGAGTAAGCAAGCAATTCTCACAGGCTCAAACCCATTGCAGGGAACTACTAAATTTGCTTTCACCCATACCACTGGATATTTCCCCTGTACAAGCTGTACTGGATGATTTTTTTTTTGATGACATTGCTTTACCCCCCTCCTGCTTCTAGGAATCCAGACAGGATTTACAAAGTGCTTGAATGTGACAAGCGTCTCTACTAAAATCCAGAGGCTGACCCTTTGGTGGCTCCAGTGAATCCACAAAAGGTGTACCTAAGGGACCAACCAGACCTCCTTTGCCGAATGAAAGTGAAAGTAGATTATTAGACTGATTTGAAACAAACTTTACACCTCTGCCACCCTGGCTATGGGAGTTTTGAATTTCCAGTTCTGTATGCTAAAGTGTCTTGAATCTCTCCAGGACAAAATTGTACTATACACTCTAGTGCAGATATAACCTTATCTAAGGAAGTTCGGGAGACAGCCAGTAAAGCTTTACAAAAACCCACATTCCCAAGAGTGTGGCAGTGATGCCTCAGTGCATCATGCAGAGCAGCTGCCATAGGTTCTGTAATTCACAGACATGCAGTGTTCGGGACACAGCCCCCTCAGATTAGGTCAAGTCTGAACTACTGAATATTCCACTAGACAAGGAATTTCTTTTTGGTCCTCCAGCTTACGCTTTTGAGAAGCTAGATAAAAAGGAATGCAAATTAAAACTGAAGTATATTTACTTGTCTCTGATGCCATGGCACAGTAGGAGTTAGTCTTCAAAACCTTGGCTTTTTCCCCTAGACAAGGCAAAGGGAATTGTCCCCATGGCAAAAGACCCAGATGATCCAGAAGATAGTAACCTGAGCAATCACACAGACCATGGAGTTCCAAAGAATCCACCCAGCACAGAAACCAACTTTGACTTTGGCCAGCTCCAGCTTCCCATACTCCTGCCCAGCCTCTTCTCCAAGCCTCTGTCTGGAAACTTCTCCTTCTTAACCAAAGAGAAAACCATCACTAGGGACCAATGGGTCTTCAGCATCGTAGAGAAGGGGTACTACATCAATTTCAGAGAAATCCTACTCTTTTTAGGTATTCCAGAACCACCAAAGAGCAGAAAAACCCTTACCACCTATCCTAAATGAACCACTTTACCAGTAATCCATCCAGTCTGTCCCTTCATGGCAAAAGGGAAAAGGCTTTTATTCAAGGATTTTTCTGGTTCCAAGAAAGGAGGGCACCTGAAGGCCCATCTTGGACCTCTCAAAGCTAAACAAATTTCTCAACATCCCAAAATTCAAAATGTGTATGTTGCTAAACTACTGCCCATGATCTTCCAAGATGCCTTCGTGGTCACTTTAGACCTAAGATGCTTACTTCCATGTCCCTGTAGATACGATTTGTAGCAATAGGCACTTACTTCCAGTTCTGTGCTTTACCATTTGGGAAATCTACTGCTCCAAGAGTTTTCACAAAAAGTGTAGCTTCTCTAGCACATTGCAGAACTCTTAGGGGTTCATATTTGCTTCTGCTTAGACGACTGTCTTATTCACGGAAAATCCACATCAGGGACCTTAGACAACTTGCATATTACCATAGACTCATTTCAGAAGGTAGGACACACCATAAAACTTCTAAAATTACAAACTCTTCCTCAAACAAGGATCCTCTTTCTAGGAATCCTCAGATACGGTCCAGTAGAAAGCCTTCCCTCCCCAGGACATGATTACTTTCTTGACAAATTATCTGACTAGTCTGCTTCCGAAGCAACTCATCCCAGCAAGGGAGTTCCTGATAATACTAGGGTACATGACATGATTCCACTTGTAAAGTTACATGTGAGAAAGATTCATGAAAAATGCTTGGAAACATCATTCACAACTACCTCTCGTTCCATGCTTGAAAAAGGAACTCCTATGGTGGAAGAACACCACAGAACCCAGAGATGAATTTCTCTTTACCAGAAGTAGACAGTACAGTCACCACAGACTGTTCAGACTTAGCCTGGGGGGCTCACTTAGGTCCCCTGAAAGTGCAGGGACTGGTCTCTTCAGCAGAGAAAACTGCATATAAATTAAAAGGAACTACTAGTAGTCTACCTGGCCATAAAAGCTTTTCAGCAGAACTTAAGCCCATGGACACTGCAGATGTAGACAGAGAGCACCACAGGGATGCGTTTCATAATCAAGGGGGAGTTGTGTCCTATCTTCTGTGTAGCCTTTCGAGGAAGATTTGGATTTTGGCTTAAGAAATAGGGTTAACACTCATAGCTTTTATATTCTGGGTCAGAACAATACCCTGGCAGATTCTCAAAGCAGGGATGCTGAAGAGAGGTTTTCCCAAACCTAACTATACAGTGGGGGGGGGGGTTACCCTCAATAGACAAACAACTGCAGAAGTCCTGCTCCAGAACTCAACAGACAAGCTTGGAAAATAGTTGATTTCTCTTTCAGATGGACAGAATGGCTCCTGAAGGCATTCCCACCTTTATTTCTGATCCCCAGGTTACAGACAAAAATCAAGATGGACAAATCCAGCATGATCCTACTGGTCCCCTTCTGGCAGAGGCAGTACTGGATGTCCTTCAAGGATGCATCTGCAGTCCTAACATATGGGTTGTCCTGCCTCAGGCAGCCCTTCGGTCGGCCGGATTCCAAAGTCTGGGTCTGGCCTCGGCTGATGTCGCACTTCACCCGACGTCATAGCTGCTGTTTATCGGGTATAAAGGCATCAGCCGACGCCATTTTCCTCAGTCTTTCTTGCCGCGCGGTGCCCGAAGCAGAAGCTGTTCGCAAGTGTCGGTCGGTCAGATCCAGAGATTCCTACTACCGAAGACTTCTAAAAAGCTAAGTACCCCGTTGGGGACTCTTTCTTGCCTCAGCCGATGTCAGACAAAGTAAATAATTGTTTAACTTGTGGGAAACAAATACCTCATAAGGATTTCCACTCTTACTGCCTTCCTTGCTTAGGCCCAGACCACGACGTATCAGCTTGTCTAGCCTGTGCTTCCTTCAACCGACGGACACTTAGACGTCGGTCGGAGTTTGCAGAGGAGTTTTTTGGTCCCGCTTTTGCATACAAAATGTCGTCGGAGACTCCGACTACTCAATTAGCTAAAAAGCGCAAGGAAAGGGACCGACATTCGTGGCCCGCGGTTTCGGCTGAAACCACGGTTAGGCCAACCACGAATGTCTCGGTTTCGGCTGAAACCGAGCCCCCGGTTCTTCCTTCGGCTGAAAGCATGCCTCCGATAGCCGAGGCCTCACAGAGCATGGCTGAATCTGCTACTGAATTTACTGCTACAGAAGCAGGCACCCAGGATTTGTCAAACACTATTCCTTTAGACATATCTACCCCTGCACATGGGGCTGCTAGACCCCCTGCTTCCATGTCTATCAAGGCTTTTGCCAGGGCTAAAGCAGCTAAATCTTCTAAGGCCTTGCCTGCCAAAACTCCTTCACATAGGCCTACCTCTACTTCCCAAATACTCAGCCTGGCTGAGGATCTCATTTCTTTGATCAGAGGATCCCAACCTCACCCAGACAGGGCCTCTCAGCCCCCTCCAGACAAGAGGCCTAGGACTGAACCCCCGGAACCTGTCTCTACAGATTATTCCTCGGATGACTCAGACATTTCAGACCCTCACGAAGGCCCATATTCTCCTTATGAGGATTCTGATGCAGAAGACTCCATTCCTTCTGCTTCTCCTCCTGAAGAATTTTCCTTTGGGGAAACCTTGCATGCTATGAGGGAACACTTTCAATGGCAGGGCCAGGATTTTTCAGATTCAAGGAAAAGGCTAAGGACCTTTTTACACTTACCTCAGCATAGGTCTCTAGCCATTCCGCCAGTACTAACAGTTGTTGATGATGCATATAATGATGCCTGTACTGCTCCTGATTCTCTTCCTCCGGCCCCTGCCAAGCCAGACAGATATTACAGGGTCCCGGACACACACTACCATTTGTATAAGGCTCCTGTGGCAGACCCTGAAACCATTTCACAGGGCCCTAAAGGTGTGGCAGCTGCCTCTGCCAAAAACCCTCTTCCCTCTGAAAGGGAATCTAGAGCATTAGAGAGATGGGGTAAAACTGTTTATACTTCTGCTACTCTTTCGGCCAGGGCCTTGAACTGTCAATTTCACATGATTCAGTACCAGGAATTTTTGTTAGACCAGCTAAATAAAAAACTGTCTTCTCCTGAACCTTTAGACCACAAGTCCCTTCAGGATTTGGTACATAACTCTCAGCAGGTCAGTAACCATTTCTTAAAATGTGGCTATGATGCACTGGAGGCTTCCTTTAGATCAGCTATGACTGGAACAGTGATTCGAAGGCATGCCTGGTTAAAAGAACAATCCTTACCAGACCATGTTAAGTCAAAACTCCTAGATGCTCCCATGGAGAAACAAAGTTTGTTTGGCTCCCCTGCACAGGAGGTTCTAAAGAAGGTGGAAGAAAAAGCAAAATATGTCCAAACAGTCAAGGATTTTTTACAGGTCCAACCTCCGAGGTTTAGCAGAAATTGGCCTTCGAAGAATTGGTCCTTTTCAGACAACTCCAGAGCGCAGAGAGGCAGAAATAGACGCCCAAGAGGCAGAGGTCAATCTAGGGGTGCCTACAGGGGACGTCAGTGGCAACCTACCAACCAGAGAAGTACTGCCACAGAATCAACTACAACCACTTCCACAGGGCAGACACAATGACTTGGCTCTAGTTCCGCCTACCAGGGAACAACTGGAAGCACCCTTGGGCGGAAAACTAGCCTTATTCTCCGACAACTGGCATTACATTACAGGAGACAAATGGACTTTACAAACAATAGACAAGGGCTACAGGTTTCACTTCCACACTCTACCAAAAAAGAGAGGAATGCCAAACCTACCACCAAGCCAAAAAACAGACGCTGTAAGACAAATCAACAACTTACTAAGGATGAGAACTATAGAAGAGGTACCACCCATGGAACAAGGCCAAGGATTTACTCCAGGCTTTTCCTTGTACCAAGAAAAGAAAATCAATGGAGACCTATTCTAGACTTGTCCGCACTGAACACATACCTCATTGTTCCAAAATTCAAAATGCTGACCCTCCAGCAGCTTCTTCCCATGCTGGGCAAGGAGTCTTGGCTGGTGACTCTAGATCTCAAGTGGGCATACCTGCACGTCCCTATACGACCAGATTGCAGAAGACACCTCAGATTTCTTGCAGGATCAGAGCATTATCAATTCTCAGCATTGCCTTTGGCTTATCTACTGCCCAGAGTATTCACGAAATGCCTGGCATCAGTAATTGCTCATTGCAGACTTCAGGGAATTCAAATTTACCCATACCTGGACGACTGCCTAATACAAGCGGACAACAAGGCAAAATTAACAAAGGATTTGGAAAATGTCATACAACTGTTGCAAGCCTTGGGATACACAGTCAACATGCAAAAGTCAAGACTAGTACCATCCCAAAGGATAACATTCTTGGGTGCAGAACTAGATACATCAACTCAGATGGCTTTTCTCACAGAAGAAAAACAAAAGCAACTACCAATCTACTTCATGACATTAACAACACAAGCTCAGCTTACTGCAAGGAAAGTCCTGCAAGCCCTGGGCTACATGGCATCCTGCATAATATTGGTTCCGCATGCCAGGCTGCATATGAGAAAGCTACAATGGTACCTAAGGAATGTATGGTCTCAACACAAGCACAGTCTAGAAGCCCAGATTCCTATAATTCCATGCCTGAAGCAAGAATTCCTGTGGTGGGCTCAGGCCTGTCAGTTGAACAGAGGCTTGCCTTTCCACAAACCTCATCCAAGCCAGACCAACACCACGGACGCCTCAGACCTAGGATGGGGGGCACACATGGTGGACAAGTGTATACAAGGCCTATGGAACCAAGAACAGCTGAATCTACACATAAATCTAAAGGAGATGCTGGCAGTGAAACATGCGATCCAGGCATTCAGACCACTCCTTCAACAGGGTCATCTGCTGATAAGGACGGACAATACCACAGTCATGTGGTACATCAACAAACAGGGAGGTACACATTCATATCCTCTATGCCGGATGGCAATGGACCTGTGGAATGTGGCCCTGAATCTCAACATTCAAATTCGGGCCAGATTTGTACCAGGAAAAGAAAATTCTCTAGCAGACACCTTAAGCAGAACTACCACGGATGCTCACGAATGGATGCTGCATCCAGATATCTTCAAAGCCATAACAAAGAAATGGGGACTACCACAGATAGACCTGTTTGCCTCCCCACACAATCACCAATTGAAGAAATTCTGCACAAGAGCATACCACCCACTTGCTTGGAGGGTGGACCCCCTTTCCTTCAGCTGGAAAAACCTGACAGCATATGCATTTCCACCTCTTCCCTTGATGTACAAAGTTCTACTGAAGATCAGAGAGGATCAGCCAAGGGTAATTCTGATAGCTCCAGACTGGCCGAGGCAACATTGGTACCCGCTACTGAGAAGCATGTCTCGGACACACGCATGGCCTCTACCTCTATGTCCCTTACTACTAACACAGGACAACTACAAGATCCTACATCCAAACTTGAAAACACTGCAGCTAGCTGCTTGGAATATTGCATAAAACAAAATAACCCAGGTTTATCTCGGAGGGTTAAGGACATTATCCTGGAGGCACGCAGACCCTCCACAAGGAAGACTTATTCAGCCAAGTGGAAAAGATACCTCATTTGGAGTGCAGCAAAGGGAGAAAATGTCTCATTGGCAAACATAGCACACATCCTGGAATATTTAGCAGAGCTGTTCCACAATGGCCTGTCTTACTCCTCCATTAAGATTCATGCATCAGCAATTTCAGCAGAATACAACATGGATCCTCCTGTCTTCTCTCATCCTCTACTCAGGCAGTTCCTGAGAGGAATCAAAAATGTAAAACCTCCAAGGAAACCACCTTTACCTACATGGGATCTCAACTTTGTGCTGGAAAAGTTAACACTTCCCCCTTTTGAACCAGCAGCAACAGCAGAATTACAATTCTTGTCTTGGAAAACTGCTTTCCTGCTAGCAATTACTTCAGCAAGAAGGGTATCTGAGTTACAGGCATTAATGGCAGTACAACCCTTCCTTATCTTCCATTAGGATAGAGTCTCTCTGAGAACTAACCCTACTTTTATGCCAAAAGTGGTCTCCAGAGTATCATTGAACCAAGCAATTCATTTGCCTACATTCTTCCCCAACCCACAGAACAGGGGGGAAAGACTGCTACATACCTTGGATGTGCACAGACAATTACGCTACTATCTGGACAGAACTAAGACCAGCAGAAAAACTGACCAGCTTCTGGTAGCATATGCAACAGGAATGCAAGGAAAAGCAATTTCAAAACAGACAATCTCAAAATGGATAGGAAATTGCATTCGATTTTGCTACTCTTTTCATGGAAAGACAACTCCTGATAATATCAGACCTCATTCCACAAGAGCTACAGCCACCACTACAGCTTTCCTACGAGGAGTGGCTACCAAATACATTTTAGAAGCTGCTACTTGGAGCTCCATGCATACATTTGCCAAGCATTATAATCTTCCCTTACTTATACTCTAGATCCCGAGCAGGTTTTGCAACTGCTGTTTTGCAAGGGATCTTAACTACACCATCTTTATCTTAGTGCCTCCTCCCCCAGTTTGGCTATGGTATTCTACCCATATGTTAGGACTGCAGATGCATCCTTGAAGGACATAGTACAGTTTTGTACCTACCATAAATGTAGATGTCCGATAGGTATGCATCTGCAGTCAGGATTACCCACCCTCCTTCCCCTCTGTGGTATTCCTAGGGTATTTACATCTCTTTTAGCTAGCTGGGGGAATCTATTATGGCGTATTTGTTTGTATATATGTATATATATATATATATATATATATATTTATATTGTTTGCTCTCTACTGTTTGGAATTATTTGCATTTATCCAAATTTAGCCTTCCTAGAGGGCACCTGGCATCTGGGGCAAGAAACACTGAGGAAAATGGCGTCGGCTGATGCCTTTATACCCGATAAACAGCAGCTATGACGTTGGGTGAAGTGCGACATCAGCCGAGGCCAGACCCAGACTTTGGAATCCGGCCGACTGAAGGGCTGCCTGAGGCAGGACAACCCATATGTTAGGACTGCAGATGCATACCTATCGGACATCTACATTTATGGTAGGTACAAAACTGTACTTTCTCCCTCCTGCACAGACTCAATAAGGGGAGATTCTGAGCCCTACCACAGAAAGTAAATCTCCTCGGCCAAGCCAAGGGATCTGTCTTCATCGCCCACCTTGCAACCCTCAGGTTAACAGCCAGAGGATTGGGTTTTGACACCAGGAACTGCATCCTTTCCCAAGGATGTGCATTCCATTCCAAGGGAAGCAAGAAAACTCATTACCAGGAAATCATACTTGGCAAATATTCAATATTTGACAGCAAGAATACCAGCCCTTCTCAGGCTGGCATTAACTCAACTTTGCTGTACATGTCATCCCTCTTTAGACAGAGACTTTCCTATTCCAGCATCAAGATACAAGAATCTGTCATATCAGCTTGCCTGCACAGCGCTCCATCTGTCTTCTTGCACCTCTACATGAACATTTTTGTAAAAGGGGTGATTCACTTGAGACCACCTAGAAGGAACCCTATTCCTGCATGGTATCTTAATTATATGTTAGAAAAACTAACCTTTCCCCCCTTGAGCCTCATGACACTGCCTCTCTAAAGATGCTTGCTTGGAAGACCACTTTTCTTATAGCTGTCATATCAGCTAGGCAGGTTTCAGAGCTATAAGCCCTCATGTGTAAAGAATGCTTCACTGCCTTTCACAGGGATAAGATAACCTTCAGAACAAATCCGTCCTGCATGCCTAAGGTAATATTAAAACTTACTTTAACCATGCTATCCACCAGCCAGTTTTTTTCTTAAACCACAGAAGAGGGCAGAGCAAGCCCTTCACTTCCTGGATGTGCCCAGACAGATCAGGTACTGTCTAGATGGAGCAAAAACTCCTAATAGAGCAGAGTAATTACTGGTGGCTTTTGCAGAGGGTAAACAGGACAAGACTACCTCCAGACAAACCATTTCAAAATGGATAGTAAAACTGCATCAAGTTCTGTTACTCCCACCATGGAAAAAAAAAACATTACATGTGTATATTAAAGTCCACTTCACCAGGCTTCAGAGGAGTCACTACTTAGACCGTGAACCAAGAAAAAAAGGCACTGTGTAAGCAGTCAATAACAGGGAATCCAACAAGCTAGTGCAAGGATTTAATAAATTGAAGCGCTTTTTGTTTGCTACCATAAGCAAACTTCCTCAGAAAACAATTTTTAATTTTAAAAACACATTTAAATAATCACAATTAGTACTTATTATGGCAATCACCACTAGCAGTGTATTAACCACTCACTTAATGTCTCTGTTAAAGACATCTAGCCCACTTAAAAATAAATATATGTATGTGTATGTGTAACACTAATACATTGACACTAGTTTAAACTATTATCATCATAGCACAACAAACTACTAAACCATATTGTCAAGGGTAGTACAATCAAAATTAACAATTCAAACTGTCATGCTCATATTATACTGACAAACTATGAGTGGTGATTGGCCTGATAAGTACTAATTGTGATTATTTAAATGTGTTTTTAAAATTAAAAATTGTTTTCTGAGGAAGTTTGCTTATGGTAGCAAACGAAAAGCGCTTCAGTTTATTAAATCCTTGCACTAGCTTGTTGGATTCCGTGTTATTGACTGCTTACAGTGCCTTTTTTTCTTGGTTCGTGGTTACTACTTAGACCGTCCTAGAGGCAGCCACATGGAACTCAGTGCACACCTTTCAAAACAGTGTAATCTACTGCCATCCTGCAAAACCTTATTTCCGAGGGTCATACAAATGACCCACCACACATCTGTTAGCTTAGGAATTCCTCCCAAAAATCAGTACTGCAACATTGAATATGATTAACATAGTACACTTGTGTCCCATTTACCATAATTGTAGATGCTTGAATAGATCAATGCTGCATTCCATACTTACGTAGAGAAGTTTTCTGCGGATAGTTCTCTTTTCTTCATCTCACCTTTCTTCCTCTTATGATTTTTCTTCCTGCTCACTTTATTCAGACAACTGGAGAGGTCTAGCTGTTCTCAGCCATCAGACTGCTTATTCACTACTTAAAACGACCTAATGATGGTGCTATTGGATGTCCTTGTACCCTGACATTCAGATGTTGGTTGTTTCACATCTGTTGGCTAGGGATGATGTAAAGACTCAGGAAATTGGTCTGGTTATGGGCTTCTGCATAGCAGGAAGACCCAAGAATCAGTACTGCAACACTAGTCTACTTGAATATCTGCAGTTATGCTAAGTGGGACACAACTGTACTTTCAGTAGTATACTAGTAAATTTGCATTATTTTTTTTTCTTGATATGCAGGAAAGTGTTCACTGGTACCATGGGTTGAATTGGTGGTTTCTGGAGACGCACTGTTGTATGTATAGCTAGTACATTTATTTGCTATATGTGTTGGTACGTATGCAGGGACATCTCTGAAGGTGAACATCTTTACTTAAATTTGGTGTCCCTTTGGCCCCTGCAGTGCCTACAATGGCACAAGAAGTGGTGCAAGCTACTGTCTTAAAACTGTTCCTACCCAGAGCCTAGTTTCAGCTTGTCAAGCCTTGGAACTGGCGAGGGATCCTTTGCCAATGTTCTTGGCATCCAAAGAGATACTTTCTTTGACACTGATACCCTAGGTGCTAGTTGAGGTGCGAACTCCATCTCTGTCAACACAGATTCCCACTAAGCCTGAAGGATTTAGGACAAAGAGCATGGTGTCAGTTCTAGTGCCAGTCCTGTCTTGGCGCAGTTAGCATTTGACTCTTTGATGCCAAAGCCATTCCTTTTGACCTTTGTGCCAGATCTGTCTGTGTTGGCAGTTAGTACCACTGGCCATCCTTCAGCATTGGTGCCAGTGTGCTTAGTGCTGATAGCTTTGGCACAAGGTACTTCTGTGGATGTGAGATCTGAAGGGTCTATATTAGAACATCGAAGTTTCACAACTTTGAATGTTCTAATACCGACCCTCATTCAGCGAACGCTGAAAATAGCGAAGCTGTGGAACACCATATTTCTTCCTTGGGAAGGAATTTGGTTGGCCGTTCCTGTGGCTTTGCTATGTTCAGCACTGTGGTGGAAAGTTGCGGGTCGGGATCAGGTAAGTGTGTGATTGTGTGGATGTGAGGGTTAGGGCGCAGGGTAGGTGAGTTAGGGTTAGGGCGCTGGTCAGGTAAGTGTGCAGTTGTGTGGACGTGAGGGTTAGGGCGGGGTAGGTGAGTTAGGGTTAGGGCGTGGGTGAGGTGAGTGTGCAATAGTGACGGACCTTGGGGTTAGGGTTTGGATTAAGGTAAGTGGATAGCTTGTGGTGTGTGTACAGTTTAGTGTAGGGTTAGATGTAAGATTTTAGGTGTATGTGTGGATCGATGTTTGTTTGGTGTGTTTGTGTTGTGTGTATGTGTCGGAACAGCAAATTTTTTCCCTGGGAAAAAATTTGCTGTTCTGCATGTTCGATATTGTCAGCGTTCGCTGAATAGGGGTCAATAGTAGAACATTCGATGTTTTAAAAAGTCGACGTTCTAATATAGACCCTATCTGAATTGGTCTTACACCATGAACAGGTGTCTGCTTCACCAGTTCTACCCTTGGACACCATTGAGTCAGAGCCTTTGAGTCATTCATCTGTCTTGCCGTCTCAGGACAGAAGACATTGTAGGCACTGATTGTTGAGATGTAAGGTGCCTCCTCCATGGGGCTGCTGTGATAAGTCCCCTCTGAGCTCTCTAAGGCAGAGGCAGTATAAGAGGAAGCACTATGACTCCCCCTCAGAGCTCCCCCCTTAGACAGGAATCATTGAAGATACCTTTGGTGAAATCCTAGAAATGTTCAGACAGATTAGTACTAGACTAACTTCCCTTGTAGGCTATTTTAAGCCGAGCTAGTTACCCCATATGAGAATCAAACTGTGCATCTTGTGTCTGTAAGGTAAAAACCTTGACCATTATGCCAACCTCCTAACCCCTAATTTTGTTCATACTAGCCAATCTGTCTGCAGACTATTACAAGCCTTGTTAATATCCTGAGGTCAGAATCAAACTGTGTACCCTGTATTTGTGAAGAGAAAAATCTCAACCATTGAGCCAGTTCCCTCTGAGCTATCCAGACAGAGGCGAATCATGGCAGTTGACCCCACCTGTCCAGAAGAAGCGATCTTATACGAGGCTTACATCTCCTTTCTTCCAGTGCCCTAGGTGTTGCCATCTGCAGACAGATTGATATGGTTTGCTGCAAGGCATGGAGAGAGCTGTCTGTAGTGGAGCCCATCCCCTATAAACTTGACAGAGTGTTGCAGACCCCCAAGGATAGACAACATTGGAGCAAGATTTCCCTTATTGATTCCATTGTGGTTTCAGCAGCCACCAAATGTGAGGTCCCTAAGGAATGCTCAAGCTATCTGTTCTGTTAGCAGGGATTCCCAGATAGTGGATGAGCATGGATGATGGGTATATTGGTTGAGTACATTTTCCATCAGAGAACTAAACTACTCGGTGCATAAGATAAGGTTTTAGGGGGACCTAGCTCATAAAACTGACAAACTTGTGGAAAAACTTAAGCAGCTGCCCATTGATGACCTCCAGAAGCAACTAGAGTTCCAGGTGGCAAACATTACTTCTGTTTTCTCAGTGTTCATGCATTTGCTACATAACGCAGTGAATGGTGCAGCAGAATTGACAGATTCTAGTATTACACTGCACCAGCAGGTCTGGCTACATCTTGCAGACTTTGAACACTTCAAGCCGACTTTCATCAATGCTGCTTTTGACTGATATATTTGGGCTGCAGTGTGAGCAAGAGGGCAAGATGCTCACTGCTGTTGAGATTAAAGTTTTGGCTGCTCAGTGATCCTTTCAGAGAAATCAGAAGGATGTCAAAACTATCCGGTTTTGTAAATTATGGCACAAGCAGCAGTCTGAGAGAAGGTGCTGAGGGAATTTCTCTGCCATCTGCTGTCAGAGAGGCAGAGGTGGTTTTGTTTAGCAAGGTTTTCAGAAGGTCATTTTTATGAATTTCTTCAGTATGAACAGTTTGTTTGAAACACCTGCTTTTGGGGGGGGGGCAAATCTCTGCTAAGGGATCCTCTTCATTTAACCCATCCCCACAGCCGCTGTTACTCCACGTCATTACTGGGGCTGGGATGGAGGGACACTATCTGAACAGAACTGCCCAATGGACAAAAAGAACAGAAGAGGACAAATTGCACTTCATTGCCTTGGAGATGAGAGAAATTTTCCTTGTATTATAGAATATTTAGGACTTACTTTACCATCCATTCAGACAGTGTGGCAGTAGTATGGTATTTAAACAAGCAGAGTGGAACCCGATCTTACCCCCTATGCAGAGAAGCTGAATGTTTGGGAATGGGCTGCAACATCTTATTGCTTTCTGATACTAACTAGTACATATCCCAGGGATCTCGAGCATGATTCAGAACAAGGTGGGCAGGCATATTCTGCTCCCACATAAATGGTCTCTCGGTAGTTTAATAATTCTCAGTCTTTCTTAAGGAGGAAAACCATATTGTGATCTCTTTGCTTCACTGTTGCACATCAAATGCATTGTTTTTATCTCAGTTGTGCCCCAAGAAATGCATGCTCTCTTCTCCAGTACCATAAATTCTCAAGTTTTTTAAAAGAAAACCAAGATGTGCAAAGCCAAGGTCATTTTATCTTTCCATTCTGACCACACAAGATTAGTTTCCTCTGCTGTGGTACAGCCTCCTCACCTAAATTCCCCTTAGTCATTTTTCATAGGGTGTGTGTAAGTACTAACTTATCTTTGATGCCAAAATTTGCAGCACGGTCTAATTTGAAGTAATCTAGTCTGTTCTCAGTGTTTTTTTTCCAAATTATTTTAACAAAGGAGAAGTCAGTTTACAAATGCTTCCTCTCTGTATACTTCACCTAATCCCCCACTCTCCACTTCACCAGTCAGTCACATTTGTCTTTTCTCATATTATTTCCTTATACTAATATGTAACATCTCCATATTGTGTATAGTTAATTTATGTGTGCCTTTGCTGTCTTTGCACTTAGTGCTCTAACCCTTCACTATTTAACTCTTATCATCTTCTTCTCTTTACTGTAATCATCCCTTCTTATTGTCATCTGTACTGTGTACTTTATTAGTATTATCACTGTTTTTATTCATCCCTATCGCCATAGGGGTTTAAAACATGCAGCCAACGCCATTACACCAGTCTTTCTTGCCGCGCAGTGCCCGAAGCAGAAGCAGTTCGCAAGTGCCGGTCGGTCCTGAAATTTTCATTTTCGAGTTTTAGAACCGAAGTCTTCAAAAAAGCTAAATACCCCTTTAGGGATCCCTTTTCTTGCTCTTAACCGATGTCAGTAAAAGTTAACAATTGTCTTACCTGTGGGAAGCAAATACCTCATAAAGATTTTCATTCATACCACATTCTTTGCTTAGGCCCAGACCACGACGTCCCTCG
The DNA here is from genome assembly GCF_019279795.1 of Protopterus annectens. Classification (NCBI taxonomy): domain Eukaryota; kingdom Metazoa; phylum Chordata; order Ceratodontiformes; family Protopteridae; genus Protopterus; species Protopterus annectens. Next base: position 579,216,399 of record NC_056726.1, on the reverse strand, counting down.
CTGTCAGTTTTGTGCCTTATTCAACCCCCGAACTATTCGTCATCGGTCTATTTTTGCAGCAAATTATTTTGGTACTCGATGTAACTATCCTGAAATGGCTTCGGTAAGCCATCCGACTACTGATATTCCAAAAAAAGTAAGGATAAAGACAAAGACAGACCACATAGGTCCAAAACTGCCACCGGTGCTTCTGTTAAGCTAGTCACCAGTTCACTGGTACTCAGTGAGGCGCTTTCGCAGCCGCTGATACCCGCTATTTCATATTCGCAGGCCTCTACTGAGACCCTTTCGGAGTCCAGTATGCCGCAAGATGCTTCTTCGACTATGGAACCTGCAGATGTCTCACCTTGGATGGGTCCGGAGCCGCTGTGCAGGCACCGGCTTCTGAGAGTGTATTCAGGCCTACAGAAGATTCCATTCCCTCTGCTTCTCCTCCAGAAGATTTTTCTTTTGGTGAAACCTTGCACACTCTTAGGGAGCATTTCTGCTGGGAAACCCAGGATTACTCTGACTCCAAAAAGAAGCTTAGGGAATTCTTACTCCTTCCTCAACATAGGCCTTTAGCTATTCCTCCTGTTCTGGACATTGTAGATGATGCCTTCTTGGAATCTAGCCTGTCCCCAGACACGTTGCCTCCAGCTCCCAGAAAACCTGAAGGGTATTACAGAGTACCTTACTCTCACAAGTTTCTCTTCAAGAATCCTACTGCGGATCCAGAGACTTTTTCTCAAGGACCAAAGGGCATTAAGGCTACTGCTGCCAAAAATCCTACCCCTTCTGATAGAGATTTTAGAGCCTTGGACAGATGGGGTAAGAAGGTATACACTTTTGCTACTTTGGCCGTTAGGGCTTTAAATTGCCAGTTTCATATGTTAAAGTACCAGCAGCATGTTATGGGACTACTCAAGCAGAAAATGATGTTGATTCCTTACTGTGCTGAACACAAAGAATTACAGGATTTAATGCATTCTGCTGAACAAGTTGGTAAACATACTTTGCAATGTGGTTTTGACTCTTTAGAAGCATCTTGCAGTGCTGCTGTCACTGGGTCTGTAGTTAAGGCATGCTTGGCTTAAGGAGCAAAACTTGCCAGATCATGTTAAAACTAAATTACTGGATGCTCCCTTAAACCAAGACCGCCTGTTTGGCAACAAAGCAGAAGAAGTCCTCAAAGAGATGGAGGAAAAAGCTAAATCTATGCAAACTTTTAAAGATTTCCTGCAAGTACAGCCTTCCAGATTTAGTAGACATTGGTCTTCTAAGAATTGGTCATTTCCAGTCTCTTCCAGGCCTTCTCAGTCCATACCCAGGAACAGCAGACCACCTAGGTTACAGTCTCAGGCTACGCACAGGTCTAAGCACTGGGGGGCTCCCACTTCCAAAGCAGGAAGTAGTAAACACCCTCCTACTGATAAATGTCACAATGACTTAACCTTAACCCTTCCAAGCCCTGCTCAACTGCCTGCTCCCTTAGGAGGATAGCTCGCCCTACATGTAAAAAACTGGGAACTCATTACCTAGGACAAATGGGTTTTAAGTATAGTTTTCCAAGGATACAGATTCCACTTCCACACCCTACCAACCCCAAATGGTTGGCCAGACCTACCCCTAAATCAGTTGGCAGAGGCTCAACAGCAGGATGTTCTTTGTGTTTCATTGTTGCAGTCATTACATTTGGGTAATCCTGCTGGCAGGTTGCCCTCAGTCGGCCTGAATTCCAAAGTCCTGGGTCCTGCGTCGGCCGCTGTCGCCCCTTCCCTGACGTCAGGTCGTCAGGGGCATAAAAGATGCGGCCGACGCCATTTTCTTTAGTCTTTCTTGCTGCGTGGTGCCCGAAGCAGAAGCAGTTCGCAAGTGCCGGTCGGACGACTCCTGAGATTTTCAAGTTCGAATTTCAGATCCAAAGTCTTCTATAAAGCTAAGTACCCCGTTGGAGAAACTTTTTTTTGCTCCAGACTGATGTCAGAAAAAGCTAATAATTGTATTTCTTGTGGGAAGCAAATACCTCATAAGGACTTTCATTCTTACTGTATTCCTTGCCTAGGCCCTGACCATAACGTTTCAGGTTGTCGGTTTTGTGCTAGATTTAACCAATGCACTATTAAGCGTCTGTATGATTTTGCATTAAACTACTTTGGACGCAGGTTTAATTATCCAGAAATGTCGTCGGAAAGCCATCCGACTACAAAAAATGTAAAGAAAAAGAAAGACAACCGAGGTCCAAAACCAACGACGAAGCTTCTCCTAAGCCAGTCGCCGGTTCTCAGTAAGACGCTTTCGCAGCCCCTGACGCCCACTACTGTAGAGGCACAGGCTGCTACCAACTCCCACGTGGAGTCGGCTATGCCGCTGGAAACTCAAGGTATTGGAGCCTCGGACACTATTCCTTCAGATGGGTCTGGAGCCGCTGAGCAGGTACCGGCTTCTGAGGGTGTATTCAGACCTAAACATCTATACATTAAACCGACTTCAAAGGCAAAGACTAAAGCACCTTCAAAGGCAAAGAAGCAAACTCAAGAGCCACGTGGACAGGCCTCCATGCCCAAAAAGCAAATGCTCAAAATGGCCAAAGACTTGATTACCTTGATCGGGGGTTCCATCCCCCTCCTGATAAGAGGCCTAGGCAAGAGACTGACTTGAATCTTCAGATCAGGTTTCCATTTTTTCTGATTCCTCTTCTGATCAGGAATATTCTTTTTCCCCCTATGAGGATTCTGATGCTGAAGAATCTATACCTTCAGCTTCTCCTCCTGAGGACTATTCTTTTGGGGAAACCTTACATACCATGAGGGAGCATTTCCACTGGGAGAGCCAAGATTTTTCAGAATCTAAAAAGAGGCTCAGGGATTTCCTGTTACTACCTCAACACAAGCCACTAGCCATCCCACCTGTGTTAGACATTGTAGATGATGTGTTTTCGGAGACTAGTCTTACCCCTGACTCCTTACCTCCAGCTCCTGTTAAGCCTGACAGATATTACAGGGTTCCTGACTCACATAAATTCCTTTTTAAAAACCCTGCTACAGACCCAGAAATTATTTCTCAGGGTCCCAAAGGAGTTGAGGCTTCCGCTGCAAAAAACCCTACCCCCTCTGACAGGGATTCTAGGGCACTGGATAGATGGGGGAAAAAAGTTTACACATCTGCTACCTTGGCTATAAGGGTCTTAAACTGTCAATTTCATATGCTCAAATATCAGCAACATGTCATGGCATTGCTTAAACAGAAAATGTTTTTAAACTCTGAATGTGCAGAAAACAAGGAAATGCAGGATTTATTGCATGCAGCTTGAACAAGTTGGAAAGCATACTTTGCAATGTGGTTTTGATTCTTTAGAGGCCTCCTGCAGGGCCGCAGTTTTAGGTTCTGTAATTGGGAGGCATGCTTAGTTAAAGGAACAAAATCTGCCTGATCATGTTAAAGTTAAATTATTAGATGCACCTTTACAGCATGATACTTTGTTTGGTGTTAAAGAAAATGGAGGACAAAGCTAAATCTATGCAAACGGTCAAAGATTTTTTACAAGTACAGCCACCTAGGTTTAGTAGACACTGGCCAACAAAGAATTGGTCCTTTCCTGTGTCAGACAGACCTCAAAGGGGCAGACCCAGACGCCTCAGAGGCAGATCCCAGGTGCAAGGTTCATTCCACTCAAAGCAATGGGGGGCTTCTACCTCCAAAGTTGGAGAAGACAAATCACAACCATTCAGGAAACAGTCCTAATGACTTCCCCCTGCCTGCACCAAGCACTTATCTCCTGGCAGCCCCCTTAGGGGGAAATTAGCACTTTTTTCACAAAATTGGCACATTATAACCCAGGACAAGTGGGTCGTAAATATCGTGTCACAAGGCTACAAGTTCCATTTTCATACCCTACCAAAAGCAAATGGCTGGCCATATCTGCCAAAAAATCAATGGGCAGAGACATAAAAACAAGTCTCATCCCTCATGGACATGGGGGCCATTCAACTAGTACCAGAGCAAGAGCAAGGACAAGGATTTTACTCAAGACTGTTCTTGGTACCCAGAAAGGACAAGGCCTGGAGGCTATTACTAGACCTATCTATTTTGAACACATTCCTGGATATTCCAAAATTCAGGATGTTGACTTTGCAGCAACTTCTGCCCATGTTGGGCAAGAATGCTTGGCTTGTGACTTTAGACCTAAAAGAAGCATACCTGCATGTCCCAATCAGACAAATATGCAGAAGAAACCTCAGATTCAAGGCTGGCTCAATGCATTACCAATTCTCTGCACTGCCCTTTGGCTTATCTACTGTGCCCAGGGTCGTTACAAAGTGTCTGGCACCAGTAATTGCATTCTGCAGACAAAGAGGAATACGAATATATCCTTACTTGGATGACTGTCTAATTCAAGCAGAGAACAAGGACATTCTTCTACAACATCTGGCGTTTGTGAAAAGACTTCTAACATGCCTAGGGTACACAGTCAACGAAAATAAATCAAAACTAGTACACTCTCAAGAGATAATATTCCTGGGTGCAAGCTTAAATACAACTGCCCAGATGGCTTATCTCACGCCAGACAAACAAAGGCAACTGACTACCTATTTCAAAATGCTGGCAACAAAGGCCCAGTTATCTGCAAGAAAAATTCTGCAGGCTTTGGGCTTCATGGCATCCTGCATTCTACTAATTCCATATGCAAGACTACATATGAGGAAACTTCAGTGGTACCTAAAAAGTGTTTGGACTCAACATTGCCACAGCCTGGAAACTATGATTACTCTCATTCCCTGCCTGCAGCAGGAGTTTCAATGGTGGCACAGGCTTGTCACCAAGACAAGGGACAGCCATTCACATTACCCCCAGCCAGGTAAACACTAACAACAGATGCATCAGATTACGCCTGGGGGGCCCACATGGCAGGAAGATGCATTCAGGGTGCATGGACCTCAAACCAAATGCATCTACATAGCAATCAAAAAGAGATGCTAGCAGTTCAAAATGCCCTGACAGCCTTCAAGGACCTACTGCGTCCAGGACAACTACTGTTAAAGACAGACAACACCATGGTTATGTGGTGTATAAACAAGCAGGGGGGCACTCATTCTTACCCTCTTTGCAGACTAGCCATGACTTTGCCGGACACAACATTGACTTACCAAGTGCACCTGCAGGCACAATTCCTGCCAGGAAGGAAAAATACTCTGGCAGATGACCTAAGAAGAAACCTCATGGATCCCCACGAGTGGCACCTGGATCCACAAGTCTTCACCATGATAACAAGGAAATGGGGATGCCCGGACATACATCTATTTGCCTCCCCTCACAACTACCAACTAAAAAAAAATTATGTAGAAGGATTTATCACAGACAAGCATGGAAAGTGGGCGCCCTATCTTTCAGCTGGAAAAACCTATCCGTATACGCATTTCTCCCTCTGCCTCTCCTCCCCAAGGTACTCCTAAAAGTCAGACAGGAGAAGCCAAGGATGATACTAATTGCCCCAGACTGGCCCCGCCAGTACTGGTATCCAATACTAAGGAGCTTGTCTCAATGCCCAGCTTGGACCTTGCCTCAGATACCTCATCTACTGTCCCAGCAAAACAGTCAGATCCTGCACAGCCAACTCAGGACTTAAAACCTGGCAGCGTGGCGGATAATGTAGTCATTCAAAACACACATCTCAGTAAAGCTGTGATGGATGTCATTTTGGAGGTCAGAAGGCCTATTACTAGAAAATCTTATGCTGGAAAATGAAAGAGATTTTGTGCTTGGAACCAGGCACAAGGAACTGATACAGCTGTGCCAAATATTCCTCAGATTTTGCAATACTTAACTGAGATGCTGGACAAAGGTCTATCTTTTTCATCCATTAAAATTCATGCCTCTGCCATATCGGCTCATTACAATGCAGAGCCACCAATTTATTCTCATCCCTTACTAAAACAGTACCTCAGAGGAGCCAAAAACTTAAGGCCTCTAAGAAGATCACCAGTGCCTGCATGGGACATCAACTATGTCTTGGAAAAACTCACCCTGCCACCTTTTAAGCCAGCTGCAATGGCTGATATAAAGTTTTTATCTTGGAAAACAGCTCTGCTCCTAGCAATAACTTCTGCAAGACGAGTTTCAGAGCTTCAGGCACTCATGGCTGTGGAGCCTTTTATAATTTTTTATTCAGACAGGGTCTCTCTGAGGACAAACCCAACATTTATGCCTAAGGTGGTGTCCAGTGTGGCTCTTAACCAAACTATTCATCTACCAACTTTTTATCCAAATCTACAGAACAAGGGGGAGAGAATTCTGCATTCTTTGGATGTTCACAGACAGCTTAGATTCTACTTGGACAAAACCAGTTTTCAGAAAGACAGAGCAATTAGTAGTGGCATATGCTGCACTATCACAAGGAAAGACTACCTCAAAGCAGACTATTTCAAAGTGTATAGGCCACTGCATTCGTTTCTGCTACTTACACCATGGCAAGCCAGTGCCTAAGGGCATTAGGCCACATTCAACCAGAGCTGCAGCCACTTCAGCAGCCTTCTCAGGGAAGTACCAACCAAGGACATTTTAGAGGCTGCTACTTGGAATTCAGTGCACACCTTTACCAAGCACTATCATTTGCCACTCTACTCTAAATCCAGGGCAGGCTTTGCCACTGCAGTTCTGCAGGGCCTCATAGCCGCTCCTAATGTTTTTTAGCTCCAGCCTCCCATCCATAGTTTTGGGACTCTACCCAAATGTAATGACTGCAACAGTAAAACACGAAGAACATAGTACAGTTGTGTACACTTACCATAAATGTAGATGTTCGAGTGTATTCACTGTTGCAGTCCAGGTTACCCACCCGCCATCCCCCTTTTTCTTCTGATGGAACCTATCTTTCCTTCTCTGATTTATACAGCCTGTGTGGTGTATTTGCTTGTAGATGAAGGTAAAGTTTATATCGGTGCATGTATTTATATGTATGTAAATTTTGGCTACCCTTTTAGGGGGCACCTGACATCTGGGGCAAGAAAAACTGAAGAAAAATGGAAGGGGCAACAGCGGCCGACCCAGGACTTTGGAATTCAGGCCGACTGAGGGCAACCTGCCAGCAGGATTACCCAAATGTAATGACTGCAACAGGCTGTGTGTACCACCTTTCCCTCGTCTATAGCCTTGGTAACTGTCTCAAAGAAGTCCACCAGGTTTAAGAGGCATGATCTGCCCTTAACAAAGCCGAACTGGGTAGGGTCCAGTGTTTGGAGGTTCCCAATGTCTCTGTTAATGAGTTCCATGATGATGCGCTCCATAGCCTTGCAGACCAAGCTAGTCAGGCTTATAGGGCGATAGTTCCCGGGGTCTGTTGTGGCTCCACCTATGTGGAGCGGAATAACAGTTACTGTGCACCACTCTATGGGTACCTAGCCTTTGGAGAGGCTGAGTTTGAACAGTGTGTTTAGGTGAGGGGTTAGTTTGTCTTTGAGCTCATGTAGGACGCAGCCTGGGACACCGTCCAGTCCCATTGATACTGTGTTTTTGGCTTTGGAGAGGGCTGTTTTAACCTGAGTGTCTGTGATTTCAGGGGCTCTACATTCTTCTGTTATGGTTATGGGCCCTTTTGGGGGTGAGAGGGGGTTGAAGTTTGCACTGAACCTGCCTGCCAGAATGTTGGCAATATCGGTCGATTCAGTATATTTTGTGCCATTCTGCACTAACTCCGAGCAGATCTGAACATTGCCACTTAGACTCTTGACATAGCTAAAGAATGCCTTGTGGTTATCTTTGGAGTCCTTGGCAATTTTTCTTTCGAAGCTCGCCTTGGATGATTTTATGAGGGATTGTAGCTTCTTGCTGATACTGATCAGGGATGTCTTCCCTTTTTGGGATTTTACTCTTTTCTGTACTAGGTTCCTACTTCTATTGTATAGCTTGTTTATGGCAGGGGTCCACCAGACTGGTTTCTTTTTCTTGGAGGAGTGAGTCTTGGTTTTGCTTGGGATAGCACGATCCATGCATTCTTGTAGGTACCCGTAGAATGCATTAGTAAAGGATTTTGCAGCTTGGACAGCGTTGTCATTTAGCATGGGGAATTTGAAACTTTCCACTTCGGTCTTAAGTAACATGAAGTTTGCTTTTGAAAAGTTTTTCACAGTGGTTTCCTTGTCCAGTGGTGGGGGTGGAATGTGGATATCCAAAGTGATTTGTTTATGGTCAGATCTAACCAGCGAGGGGTTGACCTCCGGTGTGGAACACCAGTCGCCCATGTTGGTGATGACCAGGTCCAATATGTTGTCACCTCTGGTGGAAGTGTTGACCAGTTGATCAAGGGAGTTTGAGTTTATAAATTCTAGGAAATGTTGGGCAAGGGAGTTTGTACTTGAGTAGTTCTCCCAGTTACTGTTTGAGTAATTGAAATCACCCAATATTAGGGTGTTTGATAGGACCTCTGTTTCCCAGTGTTTCCAGAAATGTGGAATGGGGGTCCTGGGACATGGTGGATGATCTGTAGCAAGCTACAATTTGAATTGCAGTTTTGCCCGTTGCTAGTTGCATGTGGATGATCTCTGAAGCATCGTGCTGTGCCACTAACCTGGAGGTGTGGGTATCCTTGATGAATATGGATGTGCCCCCACCTTTTGTATTTTGGTCCGGTTTCTGTGGCCGAAATATATGGTGTGAGTTGTAGCCTGGTAGTGCTGGGGTGCTCTCTGTTGCCTTAAACCAGGTTTCTGTTGCTGCACATATATCGATTTTCTCCATACTGAGGAGTGCCTCCAGTGTGTGCATTTTGAGGTTTAGACTTCTGGCATTAAATAGCATTACTCACAGTTTTTTGTTACTTGTGCTATTTACGGCGGTGGGTTTGTCTTTGAAGCCTTGCTTAAAAAAGAAACTATGGGTGTGGTAAGACCCTTGGCCAGTATTTGAAAGCCTAAGGGTGACTGGTGCAAGCCGTCTCTAGCAAATTAGCGTGGCTTGTCCAGCATGTCATCCCAGGCGAACAGACACTGGATCCCCTTTGAATGACACCAGAAACTTAGCCATTTGTTGAAATTGATAATTTTTTCTTTATACTGTGGTATCATTCTTGGTGAGGACAGGATGCTACTCAGGGTCAGGGTCTTACTGGCCTGGGCTACGTGATCAGAGAGCTCTTCCATGTCTCTTTTCATGTAGTCCAGCGAGGTACGGCTCAAGTCATTCACACCAACATGGACAATGACAGAGTCATATTTGTACTTGTTCTGGAGTGACCTGAGTGCTTGTGTTATGTGGCGGATCCTGGCACCCGACAGGCAGCTAACAGTAACCTTCTCCTTATTCAGCCTAGTGAGTGGGACATCAGTGTGCCTGATTATAGAGTCACCTATTACTAGTATGTTGGGTATGTTATTTTGTCTTAAGGGCTGTGATTGCATGGCACACTGGTTTTGTGAAGTATGTGTTTCATGGTTTGTGTTGGGGGGTGGAGGTTGCTTGGATGTCTGCTTTGGAGGTCTCTGTTGCTTTTGCAGATTTTTATTTAGAGCTTCCTAGTATGTTTTCGTGTATTTGTGTGTTTTTTGCCGGTGCTGGTTTAATGGGTCTATGTGAGACTGGTGGTGTGATGCAAGTATTTCCCTTCTCCTCTTGACTGTCTATATTTATAGGTTCAAAGGTAGGTACTAGGCTATTGGCCCTACGGCCTATATAAGCCTAGCCAAAAAGGTACCCTGGCTTTTGCCACCCAAGAAAATTATTTTCCTGTGCCCCTGTTGAGCAGAGCCACAGAAGTGATCCCCTTGATTGAATTTCCTATTTCCCTTCCAATCATCAAGATTTTTCTTGAAGAGTGCTAATGAGGAGCTCTGTTTGACATAGATAGGTAGTCTGTTCCAGAGTATGGGAAGTCTCTGGGACAGGAATATTTCCCTCCAGCATGTTCTGGTTATTGTGGTGACACGGTTTAGGTCCCTACAATGTGTATCTCAGAGGGATTGGAATTTCTTTAAGTGGACATGTCCCACAGCTCTGGGTTAGACATAGCTTTGTATGCTAGGCAGAGATCGCCTCTGAGTAGGCAATATGCGACGGAGTAAAGCTGGAGTTTTTTTAGACGGTCTGCGTAGGGCATCTGTTTGAGGCCAGTAATCCTCTTTGTGGGGTATTTCTGTGGGCTCTCCAGTTGTTGTAGATGTCTTGTGAGGTACATACCAAAAGGGGCGCTGTACTCTATAATGAGTCTAATGAGTGATGAGTAGAGGGGAACAATTACCTCTTTTTTTCTGGATGAGAAACCTTTTGTGATGGTGTGCCACATAGAAGGATTTTCTGGCCACTGTGGCGATGTGATTATCTTAGGAGAGACTACTGTCCACCTTGTCCCAAGGTCTCATCACACTTTCGGTGTTAAGTAGACTGCCACCTATGTAGTAGTTCATGGGTAGAGAGTTTTTACTAAAGGGGATGACCGTGCACTTTTTGGCATTGAGCTTCAGGCCATGGCTTTCACACCAGGCATCTGTCTCAGTGAGGCCCTTTTGTAGGATGTCCACATTGTTAGGAGTTTCGATTATGGCTCCCAGTTTGCAATCCTGTACAAACTTCATTAGCCAAAGATAATCTGTGTTAGCCTGTGCTTCAGAGAAGTAGAGACCAAACAGGAGGGGACCCAGGACTGAACCCTGTGGTACTCCACTTGTCACTGGTCTGAAGTTGGATTTGGAGTTTGCAACTTTCACAGTGTGGGTTCTGTCCGTGAGCCAGTTGGCAACCCATCTTGTGACATGGGGATTTATACCTAGCTTAGTGAGTTTATGTATAATTCCAGAGTGGGGGGATGGTATTGAAAGCCTTAGCGAGATCTAGATAGGCTGTGTGAACCACCTTACCCTCATCTGTGGCATTGGTGACTGCTTCAAAGAAGTCTATCAGGTTTAGGAGACATAGTCTGCCTTTTACAAACCCGAACTGGATGGGGTCCAGAGTTTGGAGATTACCAATGTCTTTGTTTATGAGTTCCATGATGATACATTCCATGGCCTTGCAGACCAGGCTCGTCAGGCTAATGGGGCGGTAGTTCCTGGGGTCCGTCGTGGCTCCCCCTTTGTGGAGTGGGATAACCGTCGCGGTGTGACATTCAGTGGGCACAAAGCCTGAGGTGAGGCTATGATTGAACATGGTACTTAGGTGGGGTGCCAGTTCTGTAGTTCGTGTAGAACGCAGCCTGGAATATTGTCAGGTCCCATGGATGCTGTGTTCTTGGCTTTGGAGAGTGTGTTTTTTTACCTGTGCATATATTTATATTTATATTATATATGTACACAGTATACATGTATAGTTTGCATTTCCGGTATCTACACTAGATCAAATAACATTGCCTTAAATTTTTACACCCAAAAGTCTTACTTTCTGTATATTTATTATTTTGTTTGTGTTTTTCATCGGTAGTTGTGTCACTAGAGCAGCCAAACTACTGTTTAGATATTTTTTAAAAGTCTTCTGAAGAATTCTGCCCACTTTTGGGTAGTTATTCTTAATTTGTGATTTGAAGTCTGGATGTTAGTTACTGATGGCATTATGTGAGCAACTATTAAGCGATTTACTTCCTAGACAGAAAGACAAAAGTCTGTAACCAACTAGTGTCAGTACTGCCTGTTTCAAACCGGACACTGCATTGTTCATAACAACAAGTATGAATGTGTCATAGCTCTTTGTTTTTTGCTTATCAAGCATTTTCGCAGTTCCTAATAGCCTTTATAAATTGCCTGTTTAGGTTCTGTATTCATAATTACATTAAAATAATTTTGAGCAGAATGTTAACATTGTGTTTGTTGCTCTCAGCAGGATGATGATTTGATTTATCAAAATGATTTTTAAATTTTTGCCTTTTAACTTCTGTTTCTTTCTGCACACAGGATTGACCATTGCCAAGCGTATCCAGATATCTGACTTACCTCAACTGGTTGCTGCTTTCCACAGTTTAGTAGGTCTGGCTGCAGTTCTGACTTGCGTTGCTGAGTACATGATTGAATACCCACATTTTGCAACTGACCCTGCTGCTAATCTTACCAAGACTGTAGCTTACCTGGGTTCTTATATTGGTGGGGTTACGTTCAGTGGGTCCCTAGTTGCATACGGAAAACTCCAAGGTATGTTTGCCGCCTTTACAAATTCTATTACAAATTAAACTGCTTGCATCTGTAGTCTAAAATGAGTGTTAAACTGGCAAAGTGAAATTGTTCAATCTCGCCGTTTGTTCTTACGCATGGGTTCGGAGCCGATCTTCGGCTCCGAGACGGCTACTTCTACTGCTCTGCATCTTGAGAAAGCTCGAGGCACAGTCCTATCCCACAATCCCCCAGTGCTAACCCCCAGATCTAGTTTGCCGCGGCTCGTTTTTCAAAGTTTTTCTATAACTTACCTTATTAGTATAGATAGATATATATATATATATATATATATATATATATATATATATATATATATATATATATATTAGTCTTATTAGGTCTATTATCCTGTCTTTTTAACAGGTGTTCCTTTCTTTAAGAAAGGCTTACTCTTTTTGTGTGTAGTGATACCTTTAATTTTTTTCTTGTTTTCAGGTTTTTATAGGTATATGTCTGATTTTTTAAATGTCTATGCGGACAGAAAATGTCCATCACGGATAACCACTCTTCCTGCGTCTACTGTCTTGGCCCTCTCCACTTACAGGAGGACTGTTCTATTTGTCATTCCTTCAGTGGGAGGGTCATGATGGAGAGACGCAGGAAGTTGGTAGACAGGGGATTATTAAAGCCCGAATTTCAGGAGGCCCTTGACAAGGCTGAATTGGTATCCAAGTCTTCGAAGGGGTCCAAGTCTTCGAGAGTGTCGGAGCCAAAGTCATCGGCTCCGAGCACCTCTATTAAGATTCGGACACCGGCTCCACAGACTTCGGAGTCGGCTGTCGAATGTATATCTTTGATCGAGACTCCGGTCTTGGAGCCGGTCTCGGAGGTTCCGCCGCCATCGATCCTTCACTCGGTGACGACTTCGGCCCCTTCGACCTGCTCTTCGAGACCCTTATCTGATTTGGATGTGAATCGAGTGATACAGAAGTTAATGGAGAACTCGGCCCTTTCTAAATTGATCCAAGTTTCGTCCCAGCTGGTTTCGAAACTCGAAGCCCTCCCTGGGTCATCTACTGCTCCTCCTCCGAGACCTGTCGAATCTTTGGAGCCGAGAGTCGAAGTTCCGATGATGGTAGAACCATCGATACCAAAGCCTACAGCCGTGCTTTCGGTACTGTTGACCTCGACGCCCTCGGAACGGATCGAGGGGTCCCGGAGCCAACTATCGTTCCTTGGTTCCGGGGCGGACTGTCGAACCGAGATGTCTGTACCGACTCTCCCCCTAGGAGCCTCGGCTCAGATTAGTTCGGCACCTTCCTCTGGGTCGGAGCCCGGACCCCCGGTCTCGGGGATTGTTCCTGGTTTCTCGAAACCAGGAAGGTCTTCGGATTTGGGTAGCGGTGCCTTCGACGCCATGAGGAAGGTCTTGTCAAAACAGACACATATCTCATCGGATTCTTCTTCTCCTCCCCCTAAGGGTCCACATTTGACTTCTGTATCCTCGGCTCCTACGAAGCGTCGAGACCCAATGCCTCAGTTGCCCCCAGAGGGTGCTCCTGGTTCCTCGGACACTTCTCCAGAAGCCCCATCTGAAGAAGTACCAAGGAAAAGACTGTGCAAGAGGAGGCACATAGATTCCCCACAGGAATCTCTTACATCAGATACAGATTTAGATGAAGCAGAAGGGTCCCCACGGTCCCCCTCGGAGAATGTCTCCTTTGCCGACATCCTGGAGATCCTAAAACAGAGGGGAGATTGGCAGCCACTTAACCCTTCTGTGGATGAATCAGTATTGCTGAAGGCATTCGGGGCTCTACCTTCTACCTCCTGGGTGACCCCTCCCTTTGACGAACTTATGGACCTGATAGCTCGTAGGGCTTGGGAGACACCTGACAAGGTGGAACCAGTTCCCTGCAGGCCGAATAAGTTTATAACAGCCCCCCAGGACAAGAGTTATCTTACCAAGGGTGTTTCAGTGGATACTATGGTGGTGGCGACAGCCACTAAGAAGGACATGTCAGAGTCCTATTCCACTGTCCATCCTCCTAATAAGGATTCTAGGACGATGGACAGATATGGGAAGCGCGTTTTCAGTTCTGCGACTTTTTCCATGCGATCGCTGAACTACTTGGCGCATTTTATGCGTTTACAGAGGGATCTCCTCAAGGAACTCGGAGATACTCTCCAGGGTCGTACAGATGCTGCTGTTACCGAGAAAGTGAAAGCACAACTTAATACCCTTAACTCTGTAGTCAACTCCTCCATGAGGCTCATTTCATATGCGGCCGAAGGTGCGAGTAGAGCGGCAGCTTCAGCGATTGCTCTTAGGAGACAATCCTGGCTGCGGCTGTGCTCCTTTGCGGAATCATTCAAGTCTTCTTTTACTAACGTCCCATTTGATGGTGCCTCTCTTTTTGGCCCCAAAGTAAAGGAGACCCTCACTAGGTGTGAGCAAGAAGGGAAGACTCTATCTGCTGTAGGAGTCCGTTTTTCTGCCCCTTCCAGACCATACCCCAAAGGGCAAAGAGGCGGAAAGATGTGGTTCCATAAGACACAGGGTTCAATTCAGTCCACACAGAGTGATAATGCCCCTTCCAGAGGCAGAGGAGGGGGAAAGAATGGAAGACGCCGTCCAAACTGCAGAGGGGGTCCGCAAAACCCGGGCGACAGAGATACTTTCTCTGGCAAGCCTTTCCAGCACTCCTGAGAGGAGGCCCGACTGTCCTGCTCTGGAGGCAGTCGGGGGACGCTTAACTTTGTACCCGCTGGCATGGCGAAATTTAACCTCAGATGCGTGGGTACAAAATATAATTACCAGAGGTTACAACATAAAATTCATAAACGTTCCCCCTACCACCAAAAGATTCCCAGACGTTCCACCCAATCTGCGGGATCAGGCAGCCTTAGAGATCCAGAAGTTGCTCAGGAAAAGAGCCATCCAAGCAGTCCCGGCAGACCAAATAGGATCCGGAACTTACTCAAGGTTCTTTTTAGTTCCAAAGAAGACAAGGGACTGGAGACCAATTCTGGATCTCAGCAAATTAAACACTTTCGTTGTGAAGGAGAAGTTTCGGATGGTCACGCTACAGTCAATCCTCCCTTTTCTGCAGGAAGGAGACTGGATGTGCTCTATAGATCTCAAGGACGCGTACTACCATATAAAAATGGCCAGACCATTCAGGAGATTCCTGCGCTTCCGGCTAGGAGCCAGTCATTTTCAGTTTCGGGCTCTGCCGTTTGGTCTCACCTCAGCCCCCAGGGTGTTCACCAAGTGTATGGCAGTAGTAGTGTCTCACTTGAGACAACAAGGATTCCGGGTGTTTCCGTATCTAGACGATTGGCTCCTCCCCGCCACCACCGAGTATCATCTGCTCCAAGCAAGAGATTACACAATCAGTCTTTGTTCCCGTCTTGGCGTTACAATCAATTTAGAAAAATCTTCCTTATCGCCATCACAGCGCATCTCATTTATAGGGGTAGAACTGGACACTACCTTGGTCACGGTCAGACTTCCACCAGAAAGGGTTTCAAAACTAAGGGAGCAAATTACAATACTCCTTCAAAAGACAAAAGCTACAGCAAAACAGGTTTTAAGAGTCCTGGGATTAATGTCAGCTGCACTGGTTGCAGTCCCTCTAGGAAGAATGCACATGAGGATCCTACAATGGCTACTGTTCACCCAGTGGTCCTATCAGCACCTGCCGTTGTCACACGAGATTCTAATCACATCCTGCTGCAAGCAGGATCTACGATGGTGGATGCTATCTCAAGACTTGACACAAGGTCGACCATTTACCCTGCCAACCCCGATAGCGACAATAACCACGGACGCTTCCCTGATTGGGTGGGGGGGTTGTTCCAGGGAAAGACGGTCCAAGGTCAATGGTCCAGAACAGAATGCAAACTGCACATCAGTGTTCTAGAGCTAAGAGCAGTGTTTCTAGCATTGCAACACTTTCACGGCGTCTTACCTCAAGGAACAGTGGCAGTCCAGACAGACAACATGTCAGTGGTCTGGTACATCAACAAACAGGGAGGAAAAAGATCTTATCCATTATGCAGAGAGGCCCTCAGGATCTGGCAATGGGCTGTCTCCACCGGACGCTTTCTGATAGCAACGCACATTCCCGGGACGACCAACGTAATTGCGGACAGGTTGAGCAGAGCCATCCTGTTACCTCACGAGTGGTCCCTGAAATCTCAAGTGGCGGAAGCGATATTCCGCAAGTGGGGCCAGCCTTGCTGCGACCTTTTTGCATCGCCGATGAATGCCAAATGCAGAAGCTACTTTGCCCTTCTTCCTCCACCAGGGAGTGTCCCCAGAGATTCACTGGTTCAGGATTGGCCCCCGGGTCTCCTGCATGCTTTTCCACCCATTCCGTTAATCCCCAGGTTTCTATAGAAAGCCAAACATCTGGAAAGGACCATAATTCTAATAGCCCCATTCTGGCCTCGACAGATCTGGTTCCCCTTTCTTCAGGCCCATCAAATCGAGGAGCCATGGATTCTGGACCCAGTTCCAGACCTTTTGACCCATGCGTCAGGAACCCCTCATCCATCCCTGCAGGCCCTAAAATTGACAGCTTGGCTGCTCCTCTTCCCATCCTAGCCAGGTCCTGCGGTTAAACGTATAATTGTTTCCTCTCTTAAACCATCCATTACAAAGACTTACCGGAGCAAGTGGACACGTTTTTCTTATTGGGCATTACAACAAGGATTAGATCCAACAGAAGCACCGGTACACAAAATTTTGGAGTTTCTGTCTAAGATCTTTGAAGAAGGAGCATCATCGTCCACAGTTAGAGTCCAACTGGCGGCCATATCGAGCTTTCATGTGGGTTACAAAAATTCTTCCATCATGTCCCACAGACTTTGCAAGGCGTTTTTGAAAGGCACTTTTCACCTCCGCCCTTCCATTCATAACCCAGTTGCTCCTTGGAATCATAATTTAATTTTATCCTAGTTAATGTTACCCCCTTTTGAACCAGCCTCCACAGCCTCTCTTAAGTTCGTGTCATGGAAAACATTATTCTTGGTGGCTATAACCTCTGCTCGTAGAATTTCGGAATTACACGTGCTATCTGTTCGACCTCCCTACTTGATTTTCCACTCTGATAGAGTGACATTACGCACCAATCCGTCTTTTTCTCCCAAATTTCAAATATTAACCGGTCCATCGAACTTCCCACCTTTTTCAAAGATCACACTAACAAGTTGGAATATATGCTGCATAAGTTAGACGTCCACAGACAACTCAGGTTTTATTTGCAAAGGACAAAAGATGACAGAAAATCAGACCAACTATTTATATCCTGTGCTGACCAAAGAAAAGGTATGGCGGTTACCAAAGTTACCTTGTCTAAATGGCTAACAGATTGTATTAAATTTATCTATTCACAGATGAAACAACAATTACCTTTTCAACCCAAGGCTCATTCTACCAGGGCTATGGCCACATCTCTAGCCCATGCAGCCCGTTTGCCGTTGGATACTATTTGTGCGGCAGCAACCTGGGCGAAGCCTCATACCTTCATTCTCCATTATGAGTTGGACAAGAACTCCAAAGATAGGGCCTCTTTTGGTTCTACGGTTCTCAGGAACATTCTCCCATGAGCCACCCAGGGTAAAGGAGCTAGGGACGCTACCCATGCGTAAGAACAAACGGCGAGATTGAACAATTTCACATAAAGAAGTTATGTCTTACCATAACATTCCATGTGAATTGTTCATCTCGCCTTTGTTCTTACTACCCACCCTCCATCCCCCGGCCTATGTTTTTTTTCGGAGAACTGGATGATTTGGATTCCAGTTCAGCTTGTCTTCAACACCTTCTGTTAGTCTCTGGCTGCTTCTGTTGTCAGGGTACTCTTTTCATTATCTAGGTGTTTTTTGGGCATTGCTGCCCCTTATCTTTAAATTACTGCTAGCGCCTGGGGTGCATTCTTATCTTTTGGTGTTAGCAAACTAGATCTGAGGGTTAGCACTAGGGGATTGTGGGATAGGACTGTGCCTTGAGCTTTCTCAAGATGCAGAGCTGTAAAAGTGGCTGTCTCGGAGCCGAGGATCGGCTCCGAACCCATGCGTAAGAACAAAGGCGAGATGAACAATTCACATGGAACGTTATGGTAAGACATAACTTCTTTTTTTTATCTATTAAGTATTTTTCTTTAATGTGCATATTCTGAACAAATTATTTTTCATTTGTATTACACACACAGTTTCCTTATACTCTGAAGAATGGTATTTATTGCCACTCATTGCTGTTGAACTTTTACTGTGCCTTATCTATAATATGTACTTTCAGTATGTATTTCCTGACAAGAACATTGCTGTTCTTGTCAAGATCACTTTGTGCAGCGCCTTGTTAGGGTTTGGTTTCCTATATTAGTCTTACTGTGTGCGCATGTGTGTGCTTTGTAAGTATCTTTTCACTCCCATTGCTTGGGAGGTTCCCAAGCACCTTTCCATCTTTCCCTCTGATTTTGCACTTACTGGCCATATTCATAGCAAGAATATTAAACCTTTGTTTCATCATTTCTTGGTGACCAAGAAACCATTAATCTGAAGTAGGAGATTCATTTGTCTGCAACCTGTGGGTTATGGATCCGATATCGGATCCGAACCGGCATGGTTTACCAGCTATGGATCCAAGCTCTCAGCTCCTCCCCTCACCCATAATGCCCTGCTCTACCCTCATGACCTCAGATCTCGTTTGCCGCGCATGGTGACCAGATTGTGTTTTTCCAGCTCTCCAGCTAAGTGATTTTTCTAGTCTCTAAAGTGCTTAAATTTCAAAGTTCTTGTTAAAGTTGTGTGAAAGTGTAGGTTTCCCTCTTATATTATTATTTTTTTAGTGTTTAAAACTTATTTTTAATATCCCTCCCCTCGCTGGTAGCGTAGTGTGTGTTTGGGCCTGTGAGTGGTTTTTGTTACTTTACTTTATTAGTTCTAGTAACCTTGTTTGTTTGCTTTTGGGATGTCTGAGCAGCCCAAACAGTATTTTCTAAGTGCTCCGAGTGTGGCCATAAGCTTTCCCCAGCTGATGGCCACACTCGGTGTGTTAGATGCCTGGGGGTTGAACACCTCACATCTGGATGTTCCATTTGTGCAGGGTTCAAACCCAGGGCATTGAAGGAGCGGAGGTCCAAGCTTGTCTTGGCGGGTCTCTTGCCGCGGACTCGGCTCCGCCTCCGCTCCTTCGGGGTAACCGTACCACAGTTGTCCCTCTCCGCTCCCCTCCTCCTCCTGGGACTCAACCTCCCTTTAGTGGTTCGGAGGAGAGGGAAGCTAGAAGAAGGACCGGAGGGAGAAGCACCATAAGCGGGCCGAGACCTCTGTTTCGCCCCGCCAGCCAAGCGGCTTCTCCCGGCCTCCTTGTCTGCTGGCTCTCCCCCTCGGCTCCGGTCTCCAGCGTGTTTTTCACCGGGACCTGAGGAGGAGGAGACCCGATCTCCGTCGAGGCTATCGAGGAGGCACTCAAGGCCTACCTCGGTAGCCTCGTCGAGATCAACATATAGCCTGTCGGACGCTGATCTGGACGGGATGATGAGAAGGTTCATCCAGGCCCAGATGCAGATGGGAGTGCTCTTGCCTCCCCCCTGGGGAGCTCGACCCCCTTTTTCAAGCCAATTGCTCCTTCTCCGACCCGCTACCCGGGTTCGGAGCAGTTGGAGCAGAGCAGCTTCGGAGCCGGGGGTGGGTCGGCGCCGATAGTACTTGGTACTTCGGATCCGACCCTGCCCTCGAGTGCATCGGATCCGACCTCTCGGAGCCTGGATCCGAGCCGGATCCGGGGATCAGTGCTCCTTCGGCGCCGTCTGTGTCGGAGCTGCTGTCCCTTCGGATCCGGCGCCGGCGCCGGCTCCGACGCACTCGTCGGATCGGAGGAGGAGCCGATTGTCGGATCCTTTGGTCGAGGTCGGCTCCCCTTCGGCTTTTGATGTAGTGGAGAGGGCCCTGTTGAGGGTCTCCGGACCCCCGGCACTTGTTTCGGCTCCGTCCCGCGCTCCCTCTGCTCTGGGTCAGGCTTCCACCATCCGGCCCTTGGGACAGCCCGCTCCTGTGCCCCAAGCTGTTCCCCTGGAACAGGTTACTGTTTGCGAGGAGTCCTCTGACAGCCCCCCCAGAGGATGTTACTCGCAAGCATACGTGCAAAAGGAGGCACATTGACTCCCCCGAGTCTTTCACGGAAGACACGGATTTGGAGGAAGGAAGGCTCCCCACGGTCACCCCCCGAGGATGTCTCATTTGGAGACATCATGGAAATGCTCCGCATAAGGGGGGGTTGTCTGCCCCCAAGTCTTCCTCGGACGAGTCTGTGTTCTTGGAGGCATTTGAAGCGGGCCCGTCTACCTCTTGGGTGTCCCCTCCTGCCGACCCCCTGGTGGACCTCATTACCACCAGGGCGTGGAAGGAACCGGACACCGTGGAGCCAATCCCTAAAAGGCCCGACCGGATCCTCAGTCCCCCGGCTGACCGTGCCCATTGGAGTAAGGGGCCTCCGGTAGATGCCATGTTGATGGCGGCGGCCACCAAGAGGGAACTTGCTCAGGAGAGTCCCTCAGTCCATCCCCCGAGCAAAGAGTCTCGGATGATGGACCGCTTGGGGAAGCGGATGTTTAGTTCGGCGACCTTCTCAGTAAGGGCGCTGAATTACCTGGCACATATGATTAGGATGCAGCGCGATCTTATTAAAGAATACGCTGCATCTCCCCCAGAGTCCATGTCGGAGGAGGACAAAGTGCTGCACTCCACCCGCATGGCCACTCTCAGGTCCGTTACCAATACCTCTATGCGGTTACTCTCCCATGCTACGGAAGGCGCCGCTAGAGCCGCAGGGGCAGGTCTAGTTACTAGACGTCAGGCCTGGCTCCGTCATTGTGATTTCTCCGAGCCCTTCAAAGCGTCATTTGCGAATGCCCCCTTCGATGGTTCTGCCCTCTTTGGCAAAACTGTTCGCGACACTTTGACCCAGAGCGAGAAGGACGGGAAGACGCTGTCTGCCGTCGGAATCCGCTTCTCTGCACCCCAGAGGCCCTATTCTAGGAACCAAAAGGGTCAGAAGAAGATGTGGTTCCGGAAGTCGCAGCAATCCCAGCCTGCTCCGGACAACCAGTCCTTCTGTGGCATAGGAGGACAGGGAGGACGCCCTAGAGGCAGAGGGGCTCCCAGGAACTTCGGGTCCAGAGAACCCTTCTCTGAACGGCCCGCGCAGCAACCCTGAGGGGTTGCCCGGCTGCTCCACTCTGGAGGCAGTCGGGACGTTCGGAGCACCTAGCGGCATGGGAGTCCATAACATCAGACCGCTGGGTTCTCCAGATCATATCCAGTGGATACCGTATCCCTTTCGTCACTTGCCAAAATTGAAGTCCCTCCCGACGCTCCACCCGGTCACCGGGCGCTTTGGCAGAAATTGGCCATCTGCTAAAGAAAAGAGCCATCCAGCCCGCCCCCAGACGAGATCGGATCAGGGTTCTACTCCAGGTTCTTTTAGTGCCAAAAAGACGGGGATCTAAGACCAATTTTAGACCTTTCTCTCTTGAACCTGGCAATTCCCAAGGAGAAGTTCCGAATGGTCACTCTGCAATCTATTCTCCCCCTTCTGGGAGAAAATCACTGGATGTGCTCCATAGACCTCAAGGATGCGTACTACCATATACTAATGGACAGGCGCTCCAGGAGGTTTCTCCGCTTCCGGCTGGGAGCCAGTCACTACCAGTTCCGGGTCCTTCCCTTTGGTCTCACCATAGCCCCCAGGGTGTTCACCAAAGTATTAGCAGTGGTAGCGGCCCACCTGAGGCTTCAGGGGGTGCAGGTCTTTCCCTACCTGGACGACTGGCTCCTTACCGCCCCAACAAGGCATCTACTACTATTGGCGTGAGACTCCTTTCTCCATCTTGCTCCCAGTCTGGGCATAACTATAAATACAAAAAATCCAACCTAGCACCCACGCAGTTCATAGATTTTATAGGTGCCAGGTTAGACACAAGGAGTTTAAAAGCCTTCCTCACTGCGGACAGAGTTCAAAATCTGCAGCTCCAGGTGAGGGCCATTCTCCACTCAAGCTCATTTCCGGCGGAGTTGGTCCTGAGGGCTCTAGGGTTCATGGCGTCTGCTATAGCACTTCTTCCTCTCGCAAGGTTCAATATGCGCATCCTCCAGTGGACACTCCTAGTACAGTGGTCGTACCTTGCTCTTCCTATGCATCATCCCATTGCGATCAGCAAGGCTTGCAAGCGGTCCCTCCTGTGGTGGCTTCACTCTCCAGATCTCCACGGAGGCCGCCCATTTTGTGCTTCTCCCCCTCTCGCCACGGTGACCACGGACGCCTCCCGCCTCGGGTGGGGGGGGGGCATTTTGCAGGCCGGACCGTCCAAGGCACGTGGAACGATTCAGAGACCTTACTGCATATCAACGTTCTAGAGATGAGAGCAGTGCTCTTAGCGTTGCTAGCACTTCAGGCCTTTCTTCCCTTGGGAACAATTGCGATTCAATTGGACAACATGTCGGTTGTCTGGTATATCAACAAGCAAGGAGGAACCAGGTCTTACCCTCTTTGTCGAGAAGCCATGAGAGTTTGGGAATGGGCAATCTCCACCAACCGCTTTCTCATAGCAACGCACATTCCGGGTCGGTCCAACATCCTGGCGGACAAGCTCAGTCGCACCATTCTCACCCCTTACGAGTGGTCTCTCAGTACTCAAGTAGCGGAACGCATATTCGCACGGTGGGGAACTCCTTCTTGCGATCTTTTTGCCTCTCCCTCAAACACCAAGTGCAACAGTTTTTTCGCTCTGATACCTCCTCCAGGAGGTTCCCCAAGAGACGCTCTGGTGCATGCTTGGCCACCCGGGCTTCTTTATGCTTATCCCCCCTTGCCTCTGATGCTCCAAGTTCTTCAGAAAGCCTCTCGGTTGGGGTGCAGAATGATTCTCATCGCTCCGTTTTGGCCTCAACAGATCTGGTTCCCCTTCCTAAGGTCTCACTCTGTGAATCCTCCTTGGATTCTAGATCCCATTCCGGATCTGATATCTCATCCATCCTGCTTATCTCCTCCGAACCTGGACAACCTGAAGCTGACCGCTTGGCTGCTCCAGTTCCACTCTTGATCAGGACTCCCGGTATTTCGTCCCCTGTTAAGGCGATCCTGGTGGCAGCTCATAAACCATCCACTAGGAAAGTCTACCGTAGCAAGTGGAAACGGTTTTCTTTGTGGGCGGAGCGGCAAGGCCTAAACCCTTTCACAGTTCCTCTCCCTTTAGTGCTTGATTTCTTAACCACTCTTTTTAACGATGGTGCCAGCAGTTCCACGGTCAAAGTACAACTTGCGGCAATTTCACATTATCACATTGGTCATGACTCCAATCCACTCATGTCGGCCAAGTTGTGTAAAATTTTCCTTAAAGGTACTTTCCTTCTCAGGCCCCCTGTAAAACAAGCGGTTCCCCTGGGACCTTTCCTTAGTTCTCCAGGCCTTGACCGCCCCCCCCCCTTCGAACCGGCGGCTACGGTAGGTCTGAAATTCTTGTCGTTCAAGGCTGCCTTCTTTGTAGCCATTACTTCCGCCAAGAGAGTTTCAGAGCTCCAAGCATTATCAGCTAAACCTCCTTACTTGGTCTTTCATCCGGACCGTGTTTACCTCAGGACCAACCCGTCCTTTCTTCCTAAAGTAGCTTCTGAAGCAAACATTAATCAATCCATTAACCTCCCTGTTTTCTTTCCTAAATATGAAAACAAAGGTGAATACAAGCTTCACTCCTTAGATGTTCACAGGCAACTTAGATTTTATCTAAACAGGACGGCTGGTCATAGGCAATCCGATCAGTTGTTCATTTCCTTTGCTAAATTTAATTTGGGCAAGCCAATTTCTAAAGTCTCACTGTCTCGCTGGATGTCACAATGCATCTTATTGGCTTATCAAGCTTCAGGAAGGCCCGCACCGGAGGGTGTACACGCCCATTCAACCCGGTCAGTCTCTACCTCGGCAGCCTTTAAGGCTAGGATTCCTCTAGATGATATTTGTGCAGCAGACACATGGGCTTCATCTCATACTTTTATTTCCCACTACAAGTTGAATCTTGCATCTAGGGGTAGAGCATCCTTTGGCTCCGCGGTGCTCCAGAATATCCTTCCATGATGGCCGCCCAAGATTCAGGTAGCTGGGGACTCTGTCCCACAGGTTGCAGACAAATGAATCTCCTACTTCAGATTTAGAAGTTATGTACTCACCATAACGTTCCATCTGAGTAGGTGTATTCATTTGTCTGCAACCATCCCGCCCTCCTATCCCCCTGGCCTTTCAGTTTCCTGCATATGTTCTGTTACCCTTTTCAGGGTGTTCTTGCTTTTGGCAAACTCGATCTGAGGTCATGAGGGTAGAGCAGGGCATTATGGGTGAGGGGAGGAGCTGAGAGCTTGGATCCATAGCTGGTAAACCATGCCGGTTCGGATCCGATATCGGATCCATAACCCACAGGTTGCAGACAAATGAATACACCTACTCAGATGGAACGTTATGGTGAGTACATAACTTCTAATTTGATTCTCAGATCCTTAGCAGTACAGATTATTGTTTCAGGGGGCTGTGCTGAGAGATGCCATACCCTTTGCTCTGAATTGTTTTCTTAGACCCATTTCTTCCACTGGGCATTCTGGTAGAGATCTCAGAAGTGATAAAGGTTGCAAGAGTGTATCCAACTAAGTAGCTTTATTCCCTGCCAAATGTATTGTGTCTGCAAGTAATTTTCAACTCCTTTAGATATCTGTAGTTCCACACTTAGGACACCTGACTGCCATCTGTAGACATCACGATTTAGTGGATAGCAGGCCTGTGGTTCAACACAGGCTTTTCATGCAGTTCCTGAAGATGATTGTATTTTCATCTACTTTTGAATAACTCTTCTCCATGGAAAATGAGTTTTTTGATTGCAGACTTCCCTGCCATTTCAAATCAGCAAGTCAAATGGATTTGAATTTGGTCTGTTGAAATACATTGTTGTATGGGCATTACTTTCCCCCTTTCAAATTTCTGAGCTACAGGCTTTTGTTTATAAGTCCTTTTCCCCACAGCTCTGCTTTTCCTCAGTTCTCACCTGTTTTTCCTTTTCCTAGCCAATGTACTTTTGGAGCTGTTTTGTATTTAATCCTGGGATTCTGCTTTCACTTATATTGCATGCTCATATATTGTGTATTGAGTTAAATGACTAGCTAGCTTTTCTAGTGAAATAAAAAAAAAAGGGAAGGTGAGTGTAAAGTACCCCACAAATCTTCGTCAATGAAAGAATCATACAGTCCACGAACTGTAATATTTCGAGCAAAACTTGGTCAAACAGAATGCCACACTGAGCCAAGTGGTTCTAGCAGACATTCCAGTGTTGCTCATTAACTTGTGTTTGAAAAGAGCTAGAGATGTGGTAGATGAGATGAATGACAGCAGGACTGTTGTCACACTCTTGAACAAAATAGGTGAAGTCTTAATATCTGTGGGTGATAAGATAGTTTGACATTTAAAGACTATGTAACAGAAGCAGAAAATAATGCTCAAACTTCAAAGGCAGTTTTGGGCATACCTTTGTAGACACAGTAAGTGTTTAACTCAAGCAGTAACAATCCCTTTGCAAACCTCTTTTAGAGAGCATTGTAAGCAGTTGTAAAATATAGCAAGCCTCAACTTAGGCTAGACTGACATTAGCTATCTAATAAACGTGACCTGTATGTGTGATGCTATCATACACATGAGCAGTTCTACTGTTTTCATGCAGGCAGCATTGTGACCACTAAGAAGCCCTCTGAAATTAAAAAAATAAGTTTATTCACACATGGTTACGTGTTCATAAGTCCCTCCGAGGATGTGACAGTAGAGGAGAATTCAACAATGAAGAAATGAGAGAAATGTATGAGGTCTTTCTCACTGGAAGTAAAAAAGCAGCTACCTGCTACAGCCTATGGAAAAATGAATGGTTAGAAAAGACTTAACCAATTACTTTCAAAAGATTTAAGATTATACTGAGGATAAGGTGTACTATAAACACCTAGACTTGCAAAGTGGAAAGGCCCTGCAGATGTTCTTCTTGTTTCACTGTTGCAGTTATTACATTTGGGTTATCTGCTTGCAGGTAGCCCTCAGTAGGCCTTCTTAACAAAGTCTTGGGTCCTGCGTCTGTTGCTGTCCCTTCTTCCATGATGTCAGGTTGTCAAGGGTATAAAACATGCAGCCGACACCATTACATCAGTTTTTCTTGCCGTGCGGTGGCCGAAGCAATAGCATTTCACAAGTGCCGGTCGTCTGACTCCTGAAATTTTCATTTTCAAGTTTCAGAACCGAAGTCTTCAACTAAAGCTAAGTACCCAGTTGGGGAAACTTTTTCTTGCTCCTTACTGATGTCCGTAAAAGTTAATAATTGCATTACTTGTGGAAAACAAATACCTCATAAGGATTTTCATTTGTACTGTATTCCTTGCCTAGGCCCTGACCACGACGTACCTTTCTGTCGGTTTTGTGCTTTGTTTAATCAGCGCACTATACGTCGTCGGTATATTTTCACCTCTAAATATTTCGGTTCTCGGTTTAATTATCCAGAAATATCATCTGTTAGTCATCTGACTACCGGGACTCTGAAAAAATGCAAAGATAAAGACAGAGACAGGCCACCAAGGTCCAAAGCTGCCGACGACGCTTCTCCTAAGCCAGTCGCCAGTTCAACGGTACTCAGTGAGGTGCTTTCGCAGCCCCTGATACCTGCTACTTATGATTCGCAGGCCTCTACTGAGACCCATTCGGAGTCCGGTATGCCGCGAGATGCTTCAACTGTGGAACCCGCGGATGTCTCTACCTTGGATTTGTCCGGAGCCGCTGTGCAGGCACCAGCTTCTGAGGGCGTATTCAGGCCTACAGACTTGCATATTAAACTGACGCCTCCTTCTTCACTTAGGCCTAAATCTCGAACCATGCCTTAAAAACCGACGCCCTGACCACATGCTCAGGCCTCTATGCCTAAAAAACAAATGATAAGAATGGCTGAAGATTTAATAACTCTAATCAGGGGTAGTCAAACCCCCCCCCTTTCTAAGAGGCCTAGGACTGAAGTTGTTTATGAATCTCCTGACCAGGATTCCGTTTTTTTCTGATTCTTCTGATGATCTGGATTTGCCCTTATCTACTTATGAGGATTCTGATGCAGAGGACTCCATTTCCTCTGCTTCCATTGCAGAGGATTTTTCTTTTGGGGAAACGTTACATACTCTAAGGGAGCATTTCCACTGGGAAAGCCAGGATTTTTCTGATTCAAAAAATAGGATTAGGGATTTCTTACTCCTGACACAGCATAAGCCTTGAGCTATTCCTCCTGTACTAGACATTGTTGATGATGCTTTTTCGGAATCTAGTTTGGCCCCTATTTACTTGCCTCCTGCTCCCAGAAAACCTGACCGATACTACAGGGTCCCTGAGTCACACAAGTTCCTTTTTAAAAATCCTATTGCGGATCCAGAGACTATTTCACAGGGGCCCAAGGACATTAAGGCGTTACTGCTAAAAATCCTACCCCTTCTGATAGAGACTCCAGGGCGCTGGATAGATGGGGTAAGAAGGTTTACACTTCTGCAGCCTTGGTCATTAGGGCTTTAAACTGCCAGTTTCATATGTTAAAGTATCAACAAAATGTTATTGGATTGCTTAAACAGAAAATGATGTTAATTCCTAACTGTGCGGAAAATAAAGAATTACAGGATTTAATGCATTCTGCCGAACAAGTTGGAAAACATACTTTGCAATGTAGTTTTGATTCATTAGAGGCCTCTTGCAGGGCTGCTGTTACTGGGTCTGTGCTCAGAAGGCATGCTTGGCTAAAGGAGCAATCTTTGCCTGATCATGTTAAAGTTAAATTGTTGGATGCTCCCTTAAATCAGGACCGCCTGTTTGGCAACAAGACTGCGGAAGTTCTTAAAAAGATGGAAGATAAAGCAAAATCTATGCAAACTGTTAAAGATTTCTTACAAGTTCAGCCTCCTAGATTTAATAGGCACTGGCCCTCTAAGAATTGGTCCTTTCCAGCCCCTTCCAGGTCTTCTCAAGCCAAACCCAGACACAGCAAAAGCCCCAGGTTTCAGTCCCAGGGGGGACACACAGGATTATGCAGTGGGGGGCCTCCACTTCCAAACTGGGAGTAATAAGACTCTCCCCATGGTAAACTGTCTCAATGACTTCCGTTTAAAATTTCCAAGCACTTATCAACTGACTGCCCCTTTGGGGGGAAAGATTGCTATTCATGCAAAGAACTGTGAACTCATTACCCAGGACAAATGGGTTTTAAATATAGTGTCCCAGGGATACAGATTTCACTTCCACACATTGCCAACACCAAATGGGTGGCCGGACCTACCCCCAAATCAGTGGGCAGAGGCCCAAAACAAGTACTTTCTCTCTTAAGCATGGGGGCTATTCAACTGGTACCAGAAGAGGAAAAGGGACAAGGTTTCTACTCAAGACTGGTACCCAGAGAAGACAATATATGGCGTCCTGTCCTGGACTTGTCTACTCTAAACACCTTTTTGGAAATTCCAAAATTCAAGATGCTGACTCTTCACCAATTACTTCCTATGCTAGGCAAAGATGCCTGGTTGGCAACTCTAGATTTAAAAGAAGCATACCTGCACATCCCAGTCAGGGAATCTTGCAGAAGATACCTACGCTTCAAAGCAGGCTACACGCACTGTCAAATGTTCATCGTGTTTCACTGTTGCAGTCATTACAGTTGAGTTATCCTGCTGGCAGGCTACCCGCAGTCGGCCCGAGTTCCAAAGTCTAGGTCCGGCGTCGGTTGCTGTCGCCTCCTCCCTGACGTTAGTGCGCCAGGGGTATAAAAGCCAATGCAATTTTCTTCAGTCTTTCTTGCCGCGCGGTGCCCGAAGCAAAAGCAGTTCGCAAGTGCCGGTCGGCCGACTCCTGAGATTTTCAAATTCGAATTTCAGATTCAAAGTCTTCATTAAAGCTAAGTACCAGAACTACCACCTGGACAAATTTTGCACAAGAACTCATTACAAAAAAGCCTGGAAAGTGGATCCTCTGTCCTCCAGATGGAAACACCTATCAGTCTATGCCTTTCCCCCTCTGCCTTTGCTCTCCAAAGTTCTACTAAAAGTCAAACAGGACAAACCAAAAATGATTTAGATTTTTCCAGACTGGCCTCGCCAACACTGGTACCCACTACTGCTCAGTGTGCCACACATTACTCCGAGGCACCTGCCTCAGACACCTTCCTTACTGTCTCAGCAGGAGAACCAAATTCTGCACCCTCGGCTCCAAACATTGAATCTTGATGCTTGGCTAATCACTTAAAAATTCACCCTTAGCATCCGTCAGCAAACCTGTGATGGATGTCATTTTGGAAGCGAGAAGACCTAGTGCCATAAAATCTTATGCTGACAAATGGAAAAGATTCTGTGCCTGGAATCAATCTGAAGGGATGAGCACAGCAGTGCCCAATTTACCTCAGATTGTGCAATACTTAACTGAGATGCTTCATAAGGGCCTGTCTTTTTCTTCCATAAAAATCCATGCCTCAGCCATTTCAGCTCATTACAACACAGACCCCCCCTCTTCTCTCATCCTCTTCTAAAGCAGTATCTCAGAAGGGCCAAAAACTTGAGACCACCCAGGAGAGCTCCAACCCCTGCCTGGGACCTTAACTTTGTATTGGAGAAACTCACTCTACCTCCTTTCGAGCCAGCTGCAACTGCAGACTTAAAATTTCTTTCCTGGAAAACAGCCTTCCTTTTAGCAGTCACTTCAGCTAGAAGGGTATCTGAATTACAGGCCCTTATGGCAGTGGAGCCTTTCATCATCTTTCATGCGGACAGAGTGTCACTCAGGACCAATGCATCATTCATGCCCAGGGTGGTATCCAGTGTGGCCCTTAATCAGTCCATTCATTTGCCAACTTTCTTTCACAATCCACAGAACAAGGGAGAGTGGATTCTGCATTCATTGGATGTACACAGACAACTTAGATTCTACTTGGACAGGACTAAATCTTGAAGAAAATCTGAACAACTGCTGGTAGCATTTGCTGCAGGGGCAGAGGGGAAGGCTATTTTAAAGCAAACCATTTCTAAATGGATAAGCCCATTGTATTCATTTCTGTTATAAGCACCATGGAAAACCTATCCCCCAGGGGATCAGATCTTATTCCACCAGGGCTGCATATACTTCAGCAGCCCTTCTCAGAGGTGTTCCTACCAGGGATATTCTAGAAGCTGTTACCTGGAGTTCAGTTCATACTTTCACCAAGCATTATCACTTACCAAATTTCTCTAAATCCAAAGCTGGCTTTGCCACTGCTATTTTGCAGGGCCTGATAGCTGGTCCTAATGTTGTATAAATCCATCCTCCCAATCTTAGCTGTGGGAATCTACCCAAATGTAATGACTGCAACAATGAAACACTATGAACATAGTACAGTTCTGTACACTTACCATAAATGTAGATGTTCGAGTGTATTCACTGTTGCAGTCCTGGTTACCCTCCCTCCAGCCCCCTGTTTTTCGTTTACTATACCTCTTCCTTCTTTTATTATGCTTAAAAGCCTTTTTGGTGTATTTGCTTTTGTTTGGAGGTATATTTTTGTGTTTCTTATGATATAATATATTTTGCTCCCCATTTGGGGGGCATCTGACATCTGGGGCAAGAAAAACTGATGTAATGGCATTGGCTGTATGTTTTCTACCCCTGGCGACCTGATGTCATGGAAGAAGGGACAGCAACCGATGCAGGACCCAAGACTTTGTTAATCAGGCCGACTGAGGGCAACCTGCCAGCAGATTACCCAAATGTAATGATTGCAACAGTGAATACACTCGAACATCTACATTTATGGTAAGTGTATACACCTGTACTTTCCTCATAGGGGCCAAAAGTTTGAGACTACCCTGGAGAGCTCCAACCCCAGCCTGGGACCTTAACTTTGTTTTGAAGAAACTCACTCTACCTCCTTTCAAGCCAACTGCTACTGCAGACTCAAAATTTCTTTCTTGGAAAACATCTTTTCTTTTAGCAATCACTTCAGCTAGAAGGGTATCTGAATTACAGGCCTTTATGGCAGTGGAGCATTTCATCATCTTTCATGTGGACAGGGTGTCACTCAGGACCAATCCATCATTCATGTCCAAGGTGGTATCCAGTGTGGCTCTTAATCAGTCTATCCGTTTGACAACCTTCTTTCCCAATCCACAGAACAGAGGGGAACAGATACTGCATTCCTTAGATGTGCACAGACAACTTAGATTCTACTTGGACAGGACTAAACCTCAAAGGAAATCTGAACAACTAGGAGCCATAGTCAAGTCCCCAAATGATGTGGACTTCCTACAGAAGGGCCTCACTGAGACAGATGCTTGGTGTCAGAGCCATGGCCTCAAGCTCAATGCCAAAAAAGTGCAGTGTTATCCCCTTTGGTAAAAACTCTGTACCCATGAACTATCACATAGGCAGCAATCTACTTAACACTGAATGTGTGATGAGACCTTGGGACCCAGGTGGGCAGTAGTCTCTCCTTTGATAGTCACATCTCCACAGTAGTCGGGAAGTCCTTCTACATGGCACACCTCATCATAAAAGGGTTCTCATCCTCGAAAAAAGAGGTTATTGTTCCCCTCTACTCGACACTCATTAGACCCATTATAGAGTACAATGCCCCTTTTGGAATGTACCTCACAAGACATCTGCAGCAGCTGGAAAGGCCACAGAAGTACCTCACAAATAAGATTACTGGCCTCAAACAAATGCCCTACACTGACCGCCTCAAAAACTCCTGCTTTACTCCGTAGCATATCGCCTACTCCGAGGTGATCTTTGCCTAACATATAAAGCTATGTCAAACCCAGAGCTGTTGGACATGCTAAACCTAAAGAAATCCCAATACCTTCAAGCTACATGCTCTGGGGATCTAAACCTTGTCACCACAATAAACAGGACACACTGGAGGGATAGATTCCTGTCCCAGAGACTTCCTATACTCTGGAACAAGCTGCCCATCTATGTCAAGCAAAGTGCTTCATTAGCACTCTTCAAGAAAAATCTTGATGAGTGGATGGGAAATAGGAAATGCACCCCGGGGATCACTTCTGTGTCTCTGCTCGACAGTGGGACAGGAAAATAACTTTCTTGGGCGGCATAAGCCATAGAACATTGTTGGCTAGGCTTATGTAGGCCCTTGGGCCGATAGCCTAGTACCCATCTATGAACCTATGAACAACTGCTGGTGGCATTTGCTGCAGGGGCAGAGGGGAAGGCTATTTCAGAGAAAACCATTTCTAAATGGATAGGCCATTGCATTCATTTCTGCTGTAAGCACCATGGAAAACCTATCCCCCAGGGAATCAGATCTCACTCCTCCAGGGCTACATCTACCTGTACAGCCTTTCTCAGAGGTGTCCCTACCAGGGACATCCTAGAAGCTGCTACCTTGAGTTCTGTACATACTTTCACCAGGCATTATCATTTGGCAATTTTTCTCTAAATCCAGAGCTGGCTTTGCCACTGCAGTCTTGCAGGGCCTTATAGCTGGTCCTAATGCTCTCTAAATTCCTCCTCCCAACCATAGCTTTGGGAATCTACCCAAATGTAATGACTGCAGCAATGAAATATGAAGAACATAGTACAGTTGTGTGCACTTACCGTAAATGTAGATGTTTGAGTGTATTCACTGTTGCAGTCCTGGTTACCCTCCCTCCAGCCCCCTAACTTATTTTGACTATACTTCTACTTTAACCAAAATTAGGAGATGATAGGGTGAACTTCCTAAACACAAAACCAAACAAGGTTCACTCTGGGGACCAAATCAGAGTATGAGACCCTGGAACGTACACAATGTCAAGAATAATCCAAAGAAACTGCTGAGCTTAGAAGGTTCTTCTAAGCTCAGCAGTTTCTTTGGATTATTCTTGACATTGTGTACGTTCCAGGGTCTCATACTCTGATACTTCTACTTTCCTTTACCAGGCTTAAAACCCCTTTTGGTGTATTTGCTTTTTTGTTGGAGGTATATCTTTGTACTTTTATATTTAATTCCTCCCCATTAGGGGGCACCTGACATCTGGGGCAAGAAAAACTGATGTAATGGCGTTGGCTGCATGTTTTATACCCCTGACGACCTGACGTCATGGAAGAAGGGACAGCAGCCGACACAGGGCTCAAGACTTTGTTAATCAGGCCGACTGAGGGCTACCTACAAGCAGATAACCCAAAAGTAATGACTGCAACAGTGAATACACTCGAACATCTACATTTATTGTAAGTGTACACAACTGTACTTTTCTCAGTGGACAGGTTGACATAGTGGTCTGTGAGATATGAATATACATTTGCATGTGCACCATTTGAGCCTTGTGTTAGGTGAATATACAAGACCCCTCCCTACATTTCAGATTGGATGAGGCAAGCATGATACTGTCAGTATTTGCTTCACTGGTGTGGAACTTTGTTTTTTTGTGGATTCCATACATATACAGCTGGAAAAGGTGTAATCCTTCATCTTGTTCCTGTAGCTTATGCCCAGGGTATCTAGAAAGTAAAAGCCCCTCCATGACATAGAAGTTGCTCAGCTGAGGGTAGAGAAGTCAGATTTTGTGAGTTACCATAAAAAGCAGGTCTCCTGTGGGACCTAGTGTTGGCTGTGGCCTGCATTTTTATTTCTAAAAACAGGTGAAGGCAAGTTTATTTCAAATATTTTCCAACTGATAATGTCATCACACTTACACTTACATTTTCATTCGTTCTCCCAGGAAGGTTATTTTGGAAAATTCATAAATGCTCACAGTTTAAGTTATATAAACAATTAAATGCAAGTATTAATGATATGTGTATGTTCCTTAATCCACATCATGAAGAGTATGTTTACACTGTAGTTAGGTTTTTGTTCTTTTAACTGCTCATCAGTTTAACCTAACTGGCTGAGTAATTGCAGGACTGAGAGGAGCAAAATTTTGTAACAGATTTGGGTGGTGCAACATGTCAGTTTTCACCTTGGGAGGATGCAGCTGTAGAAAGCCATTGTTGGTTCCAGGGCATAGTCAACCCTGGGATTTTATGTTGTGTCAAAGAATGTGTGCCTGCATTGATGCACACCATCTTGTAGCCACAGGTAATTTTAAAATAGTCTTGGTAGACTTAACTGCTTCTGTTCATAACATGTATCTCTCTCTGTTATTAGTTAAACTGAATCTTGACTTTCAAGAAATGTAAGTTAACTGCTGTGCCTCTAGGGCTTGCTTGAAGGTTAACAAGCTTCTGACTATTTACCTGAAATGATTGGCTCTTCCATTTATGAACAGATGTTGGCCCTTCCATTTATGAGCAGATTAGTTTTAAAAACTCTCTGATTGTGAAAATGCTCAAGAAATGCCTGTATGCTGTATGAAGTGTTATTGTTGTGGTTATAAGTAGACAGTCATGTTAAATTTGTACAAAAAGCCATTATTTTTCTGCTTTCCATTTTTCCCTTAATGGTTTCAGCAGCCATCACAGTCTGATATTTTGAGGATGTGTTGCTTTAATTCATTCCTCTGTTTCACTCTAGGTATGTTGAACTCTGCACCACTTCTTCTGCCAGGCCGACATTACCTGAATGCTGGTTTGCTAGCAGCCAGTCTTGGTGGAATCGTTCCTTACATGATGGATCCGAGCTACACTATGGGTCTTACTTGTCTAGGTTCAGTGTCTGCACTTTCTGCTGTCATGGTAAGTTGCAGTCATTACCAGGTTGTACTTCAGTTTTTTAATTAAATGCATGTGCATTAGAGCACTTGACTCAGGCTTGAGTTGTGTGTAAGTGCATGTATCCTACATACATACAGTGGATATAAAAAGTGCACACACCCCTGTTAAAATGCCAGGTTTTTGTGATATAAAAAAAAAAGACTACAATAAATCATTTCAGAACATTTCCCACCTTTAATGTGACCTATAACCTGTACAGTTTAATTGAAAAACAAATCTGTTAGGTGAAAAATGTAAAAAATAAAAAACGTACAATAAGCTGGTTGCATAAGTGTGGACATCCTTAAACCAATACTTTGTTGAAGCAACTTTTGATTTAATTACAGCATTCAGTTTTCTTGGGTAGGAGTCTGTCAGCATGGTACATCTTGACTTGGCAATATTTGCCCACTCTTCCTTGCAAAAGCGCTCCAAATCCATCAGATTGCGATGGCTTCGCTTGTGCACAGCCCTCTTCAGGTCACCCCACAGATTTTCTATTGGATTTAGGTCTGGGCTCTAGCTGGGCCATTCAAAAACTTTAAATGTTATGTAGTCTTATCTCGCCGTAATTCTTGTTGGATGGGTTTGGAGCCGGTATTCGGCTTCAACTCGGCCGATACTAAAGCTCGAGAGCTTTTACTGGCTCGAGGCTAGCCCATATCCCATGATGCCTTATGACAATTCCCCAGATCTCATTTGCCGCGGAAGCTTCAAGGTTGTGTCTTACTGGCTCGTTGGCTAAGTAAAACTTTATTTACTAAATTTAGTCTTTTCCCGACTTTATCTATCCTTTACATACTTTAATAATATTTGTCTCTCGTGTGACTGTGTTTTGAGAGTTTCTGACCCCTATTCTTTCCCCAAGGATTGTTTGGCCTGTTTAAGTTAGAGGGCTGTAGTGTCCGTTTAAGTTAGAGGGCCTTTCCTCCGTGTGTGTGTGTGTGTGTGTGTGTGTGTGTGTGTCAAAAAAAAAAAAAGTTATATACTTCTTTCTTCTGTACTACTTTTTTGTCTGTAGTTAGTAATTAGTGCTTTTCTTGTTGTTTATCTAGCTAGTCTATACCTTGTAGTAGGAATGTCTAAAGATAAGGATAGAGAGCAGAAGGATCATCGCTCTTCGGGGTTTAAGAAGTGTGATAGATGTTCACAGAAAAATGTCTCTTACAGACAGTCACACCAGTTGCGTGTACTGTCTAGGTGAAGCCCATTTGCAGGAGCCCTGCACTTTTTGCCAAGCGTTTAGCACCAGGGTCTTAAATGAGAGGAAGCGAAAACTTATTGACAGGGGTCTTATGACCAGTTCCTTCCAGGAACAGCTGGAACTCGGTCAGGCATCTCCTAAATCTTCTAAGAGAAAATCTTCGGCCTCTGCTTCGGAGGTGACAAAAATGACCAAAGCGTCAGAGCCAAGAAGTTCAGCTTCGTCCATATCGGTGCCGTCGGTCTTCTCGGTGCCGAGGCAACCTTCGGTACCAAAAATTTTACCTGATATTGATGTTGTTTCATCCACCTTGAGATCTCCTATTTTGGAGAGGAGGAGATCTCCTTCTGTCTCCACCAGATCCTCCAGGACTCTATCAGATGTGGACATTGAGCGGGTGGTGAAGAGGTTACTTTCAGATCCAGCTCTGGCAAGAAAATTGGCCCCTTCGGACCCAAAGGCTTCGGAGCTGACCCCCTTACCTGCCACAGATGATGTCCTTCAAGGATGCATCTGCAGTCTTTACAAATGGGTTGTCCTGTCGTCAGGCAGCCCTTCGGTCGGCCGGATTCCAAAGTCTGGGTCTGGCTTCGGCTGGTGTCGCACTTCACCCGACGTCATTGCGGCAGTTATTCGGGTATAAAGGCATCAGCCGACGCCATTTTCCTCAGTCTTTCTTGCCACGTGGCGCCCGAAGCAGAAGCTGTTCGCAAGTGCCGGTCGGTCAGATCCAGAGATTACTACTACCGAATACTACTTCGAAGACTTCTATAAAGCTAAGTACCCCGTTGGGGACTCTTTCTTGCCTCAGCCGATGTCAGAGAAAGTTAATAACTGTTTATCTTGTGGGAAACAAATACTTCATAAAGATTTCCACTCCTATTGCATACATTGTTTAGGCCCAGACCACGACGTAGCAGCTTGTCTAGCCTGTGCTTCTTTTAACCGACAGACGCTTAGACGTCGGTCGGACTTTGCTGAACAGATTTTTGGCTCCAAGTTTGCCTACATTATGCCGTCGGATCCTCCGACTACGCAAATAACCAAAAAACGCAAAGAAAAGGACCGACACTCGCGGTCCGCGGTTTCGGCCGAAACCGCGGTTAAGCAAACCACGAGTGTCTCGGTTTCGGCCGAAACCGAGCAAGTGGTTCTTTCTTCAGCCGATAACATGCCTTCTACCGAGGCCTCTTCTAACCTGGTAGAAACGGCTTCTGAAATCCAACCTTCTGTTGCGGTTTCACAGGATTTATCAGACACCATTCCCCTGGATATTTCAACCCCTGCACGTGGAGCTGCTAGGCCTCCTCCAGCTATGTCTATTAAGGCCTTTGCCAGGGCTAAAGCAGCCAAAGCATCAAAACCTGTGCCTGCCAAGCCCCCTCTCACAGGCCCAGCACCAGCTCCCATATGCTTTCTTTGGCTGAGGATCTCATCTCTTTAATTCGTGGAGCCCAGCCTCATCCAGACAGGGCCTCTCTCCTCCTCCAGAAAAGAGGCCTAGAGCAGAGCCCCTGAGCCAGTATCCACAGATGATTCCTCTGATGACTCAGAACATACAGACCCTCCTGAGGCTTCTTATTCTCCTTACGAAGACTCTGATGCTGAGGAGTCCATCCCTTCAGCCTCTCCTCCTGAGGAATTGTCCTTTGGGGAAACCTTGCATGCTATGAGGGAACAATTTCAGTGGCAGGGCCAAGATTTCTCAGACTCTAGAAAAAGGCTTAGGACCTTTCTACATTTGCCACAGCATAGGCCTTTAGCTATACCTCCAGTTCTTTCTGTTGTTGATGATGCATTTAATGATGCTTGCACTGCTCCTGATTCTTTACCTCCGGCTCCTGCTAAGCCCGATAGGTACTACAGGGTCCCGGACACTCATCACCACTTATATAAGGCTCCTTTTGCAGATTCAGAGACTATCTCCCAGGGTCCTAAAGCTGTAGCAGCTACTTCTTCTAAAAAACCCCTCCCCTCTGAAAGGGAATCCAGGTCCTTAGAGATGGGGTAAAAAAGTTTACACCTCTGCTACTTTGTCAGCTAGAGCTTTGAACTGCCAATTTCATATGTTTCAATATCAAGAGTTTATGGCTTGACCAGTTGACTAAAAAGCTGTCCTCTGAAGAATCTTTAGATAAAAAGTATGTTCAAGAAATGGTACATAACATACAGCAGGTTAGTAACCATTCTTTAAAATGTGGCTATGATGCACTGGAGGCTTCCTTTAGATCAGCCATGACTGGCACAGTTATCAGGAGGCATGCATGGTTGAAAGAACAGGCATTACCAGACCATGTCAAATCTAAGCTTTTGGATGCACCTATGGACAAGGTCAATTTATTTGGTTCCCCTGCACAGCAGGTACTAAAAAAGATGGAAGAGAAAGCAAAATCTGTGCAAACAGTGAAGGATTTCTTACAAGTTCAACCTCCAAGGTTTAGCAGGAACTGGCCCTCCAAGAATTGGTCCTTTCCGGACTCCTCTAAGACACAAAGAGGCAGGAATAGGCGCTCTAGAGGCAGAAACCAATCCAGGGGTGCCTACAGGGGTCGCCAGTGGCAGGGTAACAACCAACGAGGCACGGATACAGCCACCACTACTACACCAACTCAATCACAGTGACTTGGCGGTGGCACCGCCTACCAGGGAACAACTAGAAGCACCCTTAGGCGGAAAGCTAACCTTATTTTCAAGAAACTGGCACTGCATTACAAGAGAAAAATGGATTTTGCAAACTATAGACCAAGGTTACAGGTTCCATTTCCATACTCTACCAGGAAAGAGAGGAATGCCAAACCTACCACCTACTCAAAGGACAGAAACTCTAAAACAAATATCTCAATTATTAAGAATGAGAGCTGTGGAAAAGGTACCATCTATGGAGCAAGGAAAGGGATTTTACTCCAGACTCTTCCTGGTACCAAGAAAAGAAAACAAATGGAGGCCTATTCTAGACCTGTCCGCTTTAAACACATTCCTCATTGTTCCAAAATTCAAAATGCTGACCCTACAGCAGCTTCTTCCCATGCTGGGCAAGGAGTCTTGGCTGGTAACTCTAGATCTCAAGGAGGCATACCTGCACGTCCCCATAAGACCAATTTGCAGAAGATACCTCAGATTTCTTGCAGGATCAGAGCATTATCAATTCTCAGCATTGCCCTTTGGCTTATCTACTGCGCCCAGAGTGTTCACGAAATGCCTGGCATCAGTAATCGCTCATTGCAGACTTCAGGGATTCAAATCTATCCCTACCTGGACGACTGCCTGATACAAGCGGACAACAAAAACAAACTAACAGAAGACTTACAAAGAGTCATCTGCCTGCTGCAAGCCCTGGGATATACAGTCAATACAAAAATGTCAAGGCTGATTCCATCCCAAAGAATAACCTTTCTGGGTGCAGAACTGGACACATCAAAACAAATGGCATTTCTAACTGCAGAAAAGAAGGAGCAACTTCCTCTCTACTTCTTGGCATTAACAAAGCAGAACCATCTAACTGCAAGAAAAGTGCTACAAGCTCTAGGCTTCATGGCATCCTGCATAATACTGGTCCCTCATGCCAGGCTGCATATGAGAAAGCTACAGTGGTACCTAAAGAATTTGTGGTCCCAGCACAAACACAGCCTAGAAACCAAAATTCTAATGATCCCATGCCTGAAGCAAGAGTTCCTATGGTGGGCTCAGGCCTGCCAATCAAACACAGGATTGCCCTTCTGCAAAAGTCAACCAAGACAAACCATCACGACAGATGCCTCAGACCTCGGTTGGGGGGCACACATGCTGGGCAAGTGCATTCAAGGCCTATGGACTCAAGACCAGCTGCATCTGCACATAAATCTAAAAGAAATGATGGCAGTAAAATTGGCAATCCAGGCATTCAGACCTTTTCTCCAAGAAGGCCAGTTGATGATAAGGACAGACAACACCACAGTTATGTGGTACATCAACAAACAGGGAGGCACACACTCATACCCTCTATGCCGGCTGGCACTGGACCTATGGGATGTGGCTCTGAGCT
This sequence comes from Protopterus annectens, assembly GCF_019279795.1. Lineage (NCBI taxonomy): Eukaryota > Metazoa > Chordata > Ceratodontiformes > Protopteridae > Protopterus > Protopterus annectens. The sequence goes on along the minus strand of NC_056726.1, from coordinate 579,176,377 downwards.
ACAACATTCAGTTACAGGCAATTTATGTACCAGGGAAGGAAAACATTCTAGCAGACATATTAAGCAGAACTACAACAGATGCCCACGAATGGATGCTGCATCCGGACATCTTCAAAACCATCACAAGAGAATGGGGATTACCACAAATAGACTTGTTTGCATCCCCATCCAATCACCAGTTAAAGAAATTCTGCACAAGGACTTACCACCCACTTGCTTGGAAGGTGGACTCCCTATCTTTCAGTTGGAAAAGCCTGACAGCATACGCATTCCCACCACTTCCTTTGATGCACAAGGTGCTTCTGAAGATCAAAGAGGAACGTCCGAGGATCATTCTGATAGCCCCAGACTGGCCAAGACAACATTGGTATCCACTGCTGAGGAGCATGTCCCGGGAACAAATATGGACACTGCCCCTGATTCCATTACTGCTAACACAGAACAACTACAACATCCTGCATCCAAACCTAAAAACTCTGCAACTAACTGCCTGGAACATTACATAACAGCAATTAACCCAAAATTATCCCAAAGGGTTAAAGACATAATCCTGGAGGCTTGTAGACCTTCAACAAGAAAGAATTATGCAGCAAAATGGAAAAGATATCTCATCTGGAGTACTGCAAAGGGGCAAGATGTGTCACTGGTGAACATAGCCAACATCCTGGAGTACTTGGCGGAGCTCTTCCATACAGGCCTGTCCTATTCTTCCATGAAGATACATGCATCAGCTATTTCAGCAGAATACAGCTTGGATCCTCCTGTCTTCTCGCATCCTCTGCTCAGACAGTTTCTGAGAGGAATTAAAAATGTAAAACCTCCCAGGAAACCTCCATTGCCAGCATGGGACTTGAACTTTGTGCTAGAAAAACTGACTCTTCCTCCTTTCGAACCAGCAGCAACAGCAGAATTGCAATACTTATCATGGAAAACTGCTTTCCTGCTGGCAATCACTTCAGCAAGAAGGGTCTCTGAACTACAGGCATTAATGGCAGTGCAACCCTTCCTGATCTTCCATCAAGATAGAGTGTCCATGAGAACAAATCCTACATTTATGCCTAAGGTGGTATCCAGAGTCTCTTTAAATCAGGCTATCCACCTTCCTACATTCTTCCCCAACCCACAGAACAGGGGAGAAAGGCTCTTACATACCTTGGATGTACACAGACAATTACGCTACTACCTGGACAGGACAAAAAACAATAGAAAAACTGACCAGCTTCTGGTAGCATATGCAACAGGAAAGGAAGGAAAACCAATTTCTAAACAGACAATCTCCAAATGGATAGGAAATTGCATTAGATTTTGATGTTCTTCGTCTTCCATTGCTGCAGTCCTGACTATTGGGTATAGTCCGCGTCCCAGTCGGCCCGAATACCAGAGTATAAGGCTGACGTCGGTCAGGGCGCATTAGACTGACGTCAGTACGTCAGGGTACTAATGCGCAGGACCAACGTCATATCCTCAGTCTTTTTTGCCGCATGGTCCGATGCAGAAGCAATTTTGCGAGTGCAGGTTGGCGTTCTGAGATTTTCTCAAACCGAGTTTCAGACCGAAACAGAGTTGGCTAAGTAACCCGTTGGGAACATTTTGGTTTTCTTGCCTCAGCATTTAACGGATGTCAGAAAAAGTGAATAACTGTATTTCTTGTGGGAAGCAGATACCGCATAGGGATTATCATACATTGTGTATACCTTGTTTAGGGCCTGAGCACGGCGTTGTTGGTTGCCGCTCTTGTGCTAGATTTAACAAGCGCACTATTAAGAGGAGGCTAGATTGTGCTAGGTTAGTGTTTGGAAAGCGTTGCAATTATAATATGCCGTCGGATGCTCCGGCGCTTCATCCAAGAGCGCAAGGACAAAACAGTGAAGCCTAGGGTGAGGAACCGGCAGTCCCGGACGTCGGTTCTTTAGTAGGCTCAGTGGAGCCAGAGGTTTTGCCAGGAGTCTCCGTGGAGTCTCAGGCGGATACTTTATTGTTACAGGATGTGCCTTCTCAGGAGGTAGGCCAGGCTGAGGGGGCTTCTGAGGTAACTGTTCTTCCCTCTCTTCCCAAGGTAGTTAGGGCCTCTCCTTCTGTTGCCAAAGCTTCTTTTAGAGGTAGGCCAAGTTCAGCTTCTGTGGGGGCTTCTCCTAGCATTTCGGGCTCTGTGCCTAAGAAACATATGCTTAAAATGGCTGAAGAAATTGACAGTGTCATGGGGAACTCCAGACATAGATCTGTTCGCTTCTCCACTAAACCACCAGCTGCCAAAGTATTGCACAAAGGGGTTTCATCACACAGCTTGGAAAGTGGATGCTCTGTCTTTCAGTTGGAAAAACCTTCATGTCTATGCCTTTCCACCTCTGCCTCTTCTTCCAAAGGTATTATTAAAGGTCAGACAAGACAGGCCAAGGATGATTTTGATAGCTCCAGATTGGCCTCGGCAACACTGGTACCCACTTCTACGGAGTCTTGTAAAGAAGCCTCCATGGCCTTTACCTCTGATTCCTCATCTGTTATCTCAGAAGGACGGTCATCTGCTCAATGTCAAGCTTCAATCTCTTCATCTCACAGCTTGGCATATTCTGTGTTGAAGCACAGCAGGTCTCAGCTTCCTCAACAAGTTTTAAATGTGATTATGGAAGCTAGAAGGCCTAGTACTAGGAGAGTGTGCAGAAAAATGGAAGAGATTTTTATTTTGGAGTACAGCAAAGAATTTGGAGATTTCAGAGCCTAATTTGAGTGTGGCTCTTCAATATCTTACTGAATTATTGGACAAAGGTTTGTCCTTCTCTTCCATAAAGATTCATGCTGCAGCAATTTCAGCTCACTATGATTGTGACCCACCTTTGTTTCGCATCCTTTGTTCAAGCAGTTTCTTAGAGGGCAAAGAATATAAGACCCCACGTGAGCTCCTACTCCTGCTTGGGATCTCAATTTTGTGTTGGAAAAACTTACTCTACAACCTTTTGAGCCTGCAGCTACTGCTGAATTGAAATATTTGTCATGGAAGACTGCTTTTCTGTTGGCTATTACTTCTGCAAGAAGGGTGTCTGAGTTGCAGGCCCTTATGGCAGTAGAGCCCTTTTGATTTTCCATAAGGACAGGGTATCATTACGTACTAATCCTTTCTTTATGCCTAAGGTGGTTTCTAGTGTGGCTTTAAACCAAACTATTCATTTGCCTACGTTTTTTGCAGATCCTCAAAATAAAGGGGAAAAGATTTTGCACACTTTAGATGTACACAGGCAATTGCTATTATTTGAGCAGGACTAAGAATTTTAGGCTGTCTCAGCAGTTACTTGTTTCTTTTGCTTTGGGTTCACAGGGCAAGCCTGTGTCAAAACAAACTATTTCTAGGTGGATTGGCTTTTGCATTGCATTTTGTTATTCCCATCATGGCAAAGAGGTTCCAGCTGGGATTAGGCCTCATTCCACTAGGGCTACTGCCACTTCAACAGCATTTCTAAGGGGGGTGGCAACTAAGGATATTCTGGAAGCAGCTACTTGGAGTTCAGTGCATACTTTCTCTAGGCATTATCACCTGCCTATATACTCTAAGACTAGGGCTGGTTTTGCCACAGCTGTTTTACAAGGCATGTTGTCAGCTCCTGCTACTTTATAATTTGCCAGCCTCCCTTACCTCTGCTTTGGGATTCTACCCAATAGTCAGGACTGCAGCAATGGAAGACGAAGAACATAGTACAGTTTTGTACCTACCATAAATGTAGATGTTCGAGGATTCCATTGCTGCAGTCCAATTTACCCTCCTTCCCCTCTGTGTTTAGGGGTGGTTGTGTAGGTGAGTTTACATGCTTATATTTTATATATATATATGTATATATTGTTGTATATATTATACATGTTTTTGGTGCAGGTTGTTTTGGGGACTTGTCTTTTTGGGTCTTCTGACATCTGGGGCAAGAAAAGACTGAGGATATGACGTCGGTCATGCGCATTAGTACCCTGACGTACTGACGTCAGTCTAATGCGCCCGGACCGACGTCAGCCTTATACTCTGGTATTCGGGCCGACTGGGACGCAGACTATACCCAATAGTCAGGACTGCAGCAATGGAATCCTCGAACATCTACATTTATGGTAGGTACAAAACTGTACTTTACTCCTACCATGGAAAGAAAACTCCAGAGAACATCAGGCCTCACTCCACAAGGGCTACAGCCACTACCACAGCTTTTCTACGAGGAGTGGCTACCAAGGACATTATAGAGGCTGCTACTTGGAGCTCCGTGCATACATTTGCCAAGCATTATAATTTACCTTAATACTCTAGATCCCGAGCAGGTTTTGCCACTGCTGTTTTGCAAGGGATCTTAACTACACCATAATTCTATCTTTCCTCCTCCCCCAGTTTGGCTATGGTATTCTACCCATTTGTAAGGACTGCAGATGCATCCTTGAAGGACATAGTACAGTTTTGTACCTACCATAAATGTAGATGTCCGATAGGAATGCATCTGCAGTCAGGATTACCCACCCTCCTTCCCCTCTGTGGTACTCCTAGGGTATTTGCCCCTCTTATAGCTAGCTGGGGGAATCTATTATGGTGTATTTATTTGTATATATGTACATACATGCTTATTTTTTGTTTGCTCTCTAATATTTTGAACCATTGGCATTTATCAAAATTTAGCCTTCCTAGAGGGCACCTGGCATCTGGGGCAAGAAACACTGAGGAAAATGGTGTAGGCTGATGCCTTTATACCAGAGTAACTGCAGCTATGACGTCGGGTGAAGTGCGACACCAGACGAAGCCAGACCCAGACTTTGGAATCCAGCCGACCGAAGGGCTGCCTGACGACAGGACAACCCATTTGTAAGGACTGCAGATGCATTCCTATCGGACATCTACATTTATGGTAGGTACAAAACTGTACTTTGCAGTCATTACACTTGGGTTATCCTGCTGGCAGGCTACCCGCAGTCGGCCAGAGTTCCAAGGTCTAGGTCCGGCGTCAGTTGCTAGACCTTGCTGTCGCCTCTTCCCTGACGTCAGTGCGCCAGGGGTATAAAAGATGCAACCAATGCCATTTTCTCCAGTCTTTCTTGCCGCGCGGTGCCCGAAGCAAAAGCAGTTCGCAAGTGCCGGTCGGCCGACTCCTGAGATTTTCAAAATAGTGTTTCAGAACCAAAGTCTTCAATAAAGCTAAGTACCCCATTGGGGAAACTTTTTCTTGCTCCAGACCGATGTCAGTAAACGTTAACAATTGTATTTCTTGTGGGAAGCAAATACCTCATAAGGACTTTCACTCTTACTGTATTCCTTGCCTAGGCCCTGAACACGACGTTACTAGTTGTCGGTTTTGTGCTAGATTCAACAAACGCACTATTAAGCGTTGGTTTGATTTTGCTTTACATTATTTTGGCCGAAGGTTTAACTACATAATGCCGTCGGAACAACCGACGACCGGAATTCATAAAAAACGCAAAGACAAGGAAAAGGACAGGCATCCGAGGTCCAAAACCGATGACGAAGCCTCTTCTAGGCCAGTCGCCGGTTCTCCGTGAGGCGCTTTCGCAGCCCCCGCCACCTGCTACCTCAGAGCCACAGGCCGTATCCGACTCCCACATGGAGACACCTAGGCCTCTGGAAACTCAAGGTATTGGGCCTGCAGAAACTATTCCCTCAGATGGGTCTGGAGCCGCTGAGCAGGCATCGGCTTCTGAGGGTGTTTTCAGATCTTCACAGCTTACTATTAAGTCCACTGCAGCAGCCAAGGCAAAGTCAAAAACACCATTAAAGACAAGGAAACAAGTACAGCATTCTCCTGGACAGTCATCCATGCCAAAGAAACAGATGCTTAAAATGGCCGAAGACTTAATTACTTTGATCAGGGGTTCCCATCCCCCTCCTGATAAAAGGCCTAGGCAAGACACTGACTATGATTCCTCTGACCAGGTTTCTATTTCCTCTGATTTGTCTTCAGATCAGGGATATTCTCTCCCTCCCTATGAGGACTCTGATGCAAAAGAATCTATACCTTCAGCCTCTCCGCCTGAGGATTATTCTTTTGGGGAAACACTGCACACCATGAGGGGGCATTTCCATTGGGAGAGCCAGGATTATTCAGAATCCAAGAAAAGGCTCAGAGACTTTCTTTTATTGCCTCAGAACAGACCCATAGCTATCACCCCTGTGCTTGATATTGTTGATGATGTTTTCTCTGAATCCAGTCCGTCTCCTGATTCTTTACCCCCTGCACCAGTCAAGCCAGACAGGTACTACAGGGTCCCTGACTCTCATAAATTTCTTTATAAAAACCGTGCTGCTGACCCAGAAACAATTTCTCAGGGTCCCAAAGGGGTTAAGGCTTCCACTGCAAAAAACCCTGTCCCCTCAGATAGGGATTCCAGAGCCCTGGATAGATGGGGGAAAAAGTTTACACTTCTGCTACTTTAGCTGTAAGGGCTTTAAACTGCCAGTTTCACATGCTTAAATATCAACAGTAGCTCATGTCTTTGTTAAAACAGAAAATGCTTACAAACTCAGTAAGTCCTGACAATAAGGAAATGCAGGATTTATTGCATGCAGCTGAACAAGTGGGAAAGCATACTCTGCAATGTGGTTTTGATTCATGAGAAGCTTCTTGTAGAGCCACAGTTACAGGTTCTGTCATTCGAAGGCATGCTTGGTTGAAAGAACAAAGTTTACCTGAACATGTTAAAGTAAAATTATTGGATGCCCCACTGCAGCATGACACTTTGGTGTTAAGGCAGAAGAGGTGTTAAAGAAAATGGAGGATAAAGCAAAATCAATGCAGACAGTAAAGGATTTCTTACAGGTTCAACCACCTAGGTTTAGCAGAAACTGGCCTTCAAAAAATTGGTCCTTTCTGGTGTCAGACAGGCCACAACGAGGCAGATACAGATGCCCAAGAGGCAGATCTCAGCCCCAAGGCTCGTACAGACCTAAACAATGTGGTGCTTCAGCCCCCAAAGGAGGAGAAGACAAATCACAACCTTATAGGAAACAATCCCAATGACTTCTCTCTACAAATGCCAAGCACTTACTTTTGGCAGCACCCTTAGGGGGAAAGCTAGCACTTTTCTCACAAAATTGGCACATAATCACCCAGGACAAATGGGTACTGAATATTGTTTCTCAGGGTTACAGGTTCCACTTTCACACCCTCCCAAAATCAAAAGGTATGCCGGACCTGCCACAAAACCAATGGGCAGAGGCACAAAAGCAAATTGCTGCTCTCATGGACATGGGAGCTATTCAAAGAGTACCACAGCAAGAACAAGGACAAGGATTTTACTCAAGACTTTTCCTGGTACCCAGAAAGGACAAAGCCTGGAGACCAATACTGGACTTGTCAATCCTTAATACTTTCCTGGATGTTCCAAAATTCAAAATGTTAACACTGCAACAACTTCTACCCATGCTGGGCAAGAAGGCTTGGCTAGTTACTTTGGACCTCAAGGAGGCATACCTGCATGACCCAATCAGACAATCTTTCAGAAGATACCTTAGATTCATAGCTGGCTCAATGCATTACCAATTATCTGCACTGCCCTTTGGCTTATCTACTGCGCCCAGGGTCTTCACAAAATGCTTGGCACCAGTAATTGCATTTTGCAGACAAAGAGGAATTCAGATATATCCCTACTTGGACGACTGCCTTATTCAAGCAGAGAGCAAGGACATTCTACTAAAACATCTGGCGTTTGTAAAAAGATTACTAATTTGCCTAGGGTACACAGTAAACGAAAAGAAATCAAAACTAGTGCCCTCCCAAGAGATAATATTCCTGGGTGCAAGCTTAAATACAGCTGCCCAGATGGCTTATCTCACGCCAGACAAGCAAAGGCAACTGACTCATTACTTTCAAATGATGGCAACAAAGACCCAGCTTCGTGCAAGAAAAATTCTGCAGGCCCTATCTGCATTCTACTAATTTCATATGCAAGACTGCATATGAGGAAACTACAATGGTATCTAAAAAGTGTTTGGACTCAACATTGCCACAGCCGGGAAACAATAATAACTCTAATTCCCTGCCTACAACAGGAGTTTCTATGGTGGTCCCGGGCCTGCCACCACAACAAGGGACACCATTTCACCTTACCCACAGCCAGGCAGACATTAACAATGGATGCATTGGATTATGCCTGGGGGGGGCACACATGGCAGGAAAATGTATTCATGGCACGTGGCCCAAGGAACAAATGAATCTTCACATCAATCAAAAAGAGATGCTAGCTGTACAGAATGCCCTGACAGCCCTCAAGGATCTACTACATCCAGGACAACTATTACTAAAGACAGACAATACCACAGTTATGTGGTACATAAACAAGTAAGGGAGCACACATTCCTACCCCCTCTGCAGGCAAGCCATGACTTTGTGGAACACAGCACTGACGTATCAAGTACATCTGCAGGCAGAATTCCTGCCAGGAACGAAAAACACACTGGCAGACTAACTAAGCAGAAATCTCATGGATCCTCACGAATGGGAACTAAATCCACAGGTCTTCAGCATGATAACAAGGAAATGGGGACACCCAGACATAGATCTTTTTGCCTCCCCTCACAACTGCCAACTGCAGAAATTCTGCACAAGAACTTGTCACTCACAAGCATGGAAAATGGATGCTCTATCATTCATCTGGAAAACCCTGACAAGTTTATGCCTTCCCTCCACTGCCTCTTCTTCCCAAAGTGCTCCTAAAAGTCGGACAAGAGAAGCCAAAAATTATCCTGATTGCCCCAGACTGGCCACGCCAGCACTGGTACCCAATCCTAAAGAGCTTGTCTCAAGGCCCAGCCTGGCCTTTACCTCAAATTCCTCATCTTCTGACTCAACAAAACAATTAGATTCTGCACAGTCAACTCAGAACTTTAAATCTGGCTGCATGGCAGATATATAGCCACTCAGACCACACCTCTCTCTAAAGCTGTTATGGATGTCATTTTAGAAGCCAGGAGGCCCAGCACTAGGAAATCTTATGCAGAAAAATGGAAGAGATTCTGTGCTTGAAACCAGGCACAAGGACTCGAACCACTTGTTCCAAATATCCCTCAGATTTTACAATACCTAACTGAGATGCTGGACAAAGGCCTATCCTTCTCATCTGTTACTATCCATGCCTCTGCCATTTCAGCTCATTACAGTACGGCACCTCCTATTTTTTCACATCTACTACTAAGACAGTACCTCAGAGGGGCAAAAAACATAAGACCCCCAAGGAGAGCACCAATACCTACTTGGGACCTCAATTTTGTTTTAGAAAAGCTCACACTGCCTCCTTTTGAGCCAGCCAACACAGCTGATATAAAATTCTTATCATGGAAAACTGCTCTGCTCCTAGCAATAACTTCAGCAAGAAGAGTCTTAGAGTTACAGGCATTAATGGCAGTGGAACCTTTCATCATTTTTCATCAGGACAGGGTCTCTCTCAGGACAAACCCAACATTTATGCCAAAGGTGGTTTCCAGTATGGCTCTTAACCAAACCATTCATTTGCCAACTTTCTATCCAAATCCCCCAGAATAAAGGGGAGAGACTTCTGCACGCTTTGGACATACACAGACAGCTAGGATTCTACTTGGACAAAACAAAAGCTTTCAGAAAAATTGAACAACTGTTTGTAGCTTATGTTGCAGGATCACAAGGAAAGCCTATCTCAAAGCAGATGATTTCAAAATGGATAGGACACTGCATTCGCTTCTGCTATGCACAACATGGCAAATCAGTGCCTAAGGGCATTAGGCCACATTCTACCAGAGCAGCAGCCACATCAACAGCCTTTCTCAGAGTACCAACCAAAGACATTTTAGAAGCTGCAACCTGTTGTTCAGTGCACACTTTCACCAAGCACTACCACTTACCTCTGTACTCTAAATCCAGAGCAGGCTTTGCCACTGCAGTTCTGCAGGGCCTGGTAGCCTCTCCTAATCCTATTTAGGCCCAGCCACCCAACCTCAGCTTTGGGATTCAACCCAAGTGTAATGACTGCAACAGTGAAACACGATGAACATAGTACAGTTGTGTACCTACCATAAATGTAGGTGTTCAAGTGTATTCACTGTTGCAGTTCAGGTTACCCACCCACCATCCCCCTTTTTTCATTGCTGGGACTTTTCTGTACTTCTCAACTCTATTCAACCTATGTGGTGTTTTTGCTTGTAGATGAAGGAAACGTTTATTTTAGTACATGCATGCTTTTTGGCATATTTTTTTTTCAGCCTTCCTATTTGGGGGCACCTGACATCTGGGGCAAGAAAAACTGAAGAAAATGGCATTGGTTGCATCTTGGCGCACTGACATCAGGGAAGAGGCGACAGCAACCGACGCCGGACCTATACTTTGGAACTCTGGCCGACTGCGGGTAGCCTGCCAGCAGGATAACCCAAGTGTAATGACTGCAACAGTGAATACACTCGAACATCTACATTTATGGTAGGTACACAACTGTACTTTCTCTGTTTAATTATCCAGAAATGTCATTGGTTAGCCATCCGACTACCGGGATTCCGAAAAAACACAAAGATAAAGACAGAGACAGGCCGCTGAGGTCCATAGCTGCCGACAACGCTACTCCTAAGCCAGTCGCCAGTTCGCCGGTACTCAGTGAGGCGCTTTCGCAGCCCCTGACACCCACTACTTCTAACTCACAGGCCTCTACTGAGACCCATTCGGAGTCCGGTATGCCACGAGATGCTTCAACTGTGGGACCTGCGGATGTCCCTACCTTGGAAGAGTCCAGAGCTGCTGTGCAGGCTCCGGATTCTGAGGGTGTATTCAGGCCTACGGACTTGCATATTAAACCGACGCCTCCTTCCTCACTTAGGCCTAAATCTCGATCCATGCCTAAAAATCCGCCGCTCAGGCCTCTGTGCCTAAAAAAACAAATGATAAGAATGGCTGCTGATGTAGTAACTCTAATCAGGGATAGCCAACCCCTTCTAAGAGGCCTAGGACTGATGTTGTTTATGAATCTTCTGACCAGGATTCTGTTTTTTCTGATTCTTCTGAAGATCTGGATTTGACCTTATCTACGTATGAGGATTCTAATGCAAAGGACTCCATTCCCTCTACTTCCCCTCCAGAGGATTTCTCTTTTGGGGAAACCTTACATACTGTAAGGGAGCATTTCCACTGGGAAAGCCAGGATGTTTCTGATTCAAAAAAGAGGCTTAGGGATTTCTTACTCCTGCCTCAGCATAAGCCTTGAGCTATTCCTCCTGTACTAGACATTGTTGATGATCCTTTTTCGGAATCTAGTTTGGCCCCTGATTCCTTGCCTCCTGCTCCCAGAAAACCTGACAGATACTACAGGGTCTATGAGTTACACAAGTTCCTTTTTAAAAATCCTATTGCGGATCCAGAGACTATTTCACAGGGGCCCAAGGGCATTAAGGCTTCTACTGCTAAAAATCCTACCCTTTCTGATAGAGACTCCAGGGCGCTGGAATGATGGGGTGAGAAGGTTTACACTTCTGCAGCCTTGGCTATTAGGGCTTTAAACTGCCTGTTTCATATGTTAAAGTATCAGCAACATGTTATTGGATTGCTTAAACAGAAAATGATGTTAATTCCTGATTGCGTGGAAAATAAAGAATTACATGATTTAATGCATTCTGCTAAACAGGTTGGAAAACATACTTTGCAATGTGATTTTGATTCATTAGAGGCCTCTTGCAGGGCTGCTATTACTGGGTCTGTGCTCAGAAGGCATGCTTGGCTTAAGGAGCAATCTTTACCTGATCATGTTGAAGCTAAATTGTTAGATGCTCCCTTAAATCAGGACCGCCTGTTTGGCAAAAAGGGTGAGGAAGTTCTTAAAAAGATGGAAGATAAAGCTAAGTGTATGCAAACTGTTAAATCTTTCTTACAAGTTCAGCCTCCTAGATTTAGTAGACACTGGCCCTCTAAAAATTGGTCCTTTCCAGCCCCTTCCAGGTCTTCTCAATCCAAACCCAGACACAGCAGAAACCCCTCAGAAGTCCTTCAAGGATGCATCTGCAGTTATAACATATGGGTTGTCCTGCCTCAGGCAGCCCTTCGGTCAGCCGGATTCCAAAGTCTGGGTCTGGCCTCGGCTGATGTCGCACTTCACCCCGACGTCACAGTTCCTGGGGTATAAAGGCATCAGCCGACACCATTTTCCCCAGTCTTTCTTGCCGCGCGGTGCCCGAAGCAGAAGCTGTTCGCAAGTGCCGGTCGGTCAGATCCAGAGATTTCAGCTACCGAAGACTTCTAAAAAAGCTAAGTACCCCGTTGGGGACTCTTTCTTGCCTCAGCCGATGTCAGAAAAAGTAAATAATTGTTTAACTTGTGGGAAACAAATACCTCATAAGGATTTCCACTCTTACTGCCTTCCTTGCCTAGGCCCAGACCACGACGTATCAGCTTGTTTAGCCTGTGCCTCCTTCAACCGACGGACACTTAGACGTCGGTCGGAGTTTGCAGAAGAGTTTTTTGGTCCCGCTTTTGCATATAAAATGCCGTTGAAGACTCCGACTACTCATTTAGCTAAAAAACGCAAGGAAAAGGACCGACACTCGTGGCCCGCGGTTTCGGCTGAAACCATGGTTAGGCCTACCGCGAGTGTCTCAGTTTCGGCTGAAACCGAGTCCTCGGTTCTTCCTTCGGCCGTAAGCATGCCTCCGACGACCGAGGCCTCAGAGGCCCCGGCTGAGTCGGCTACAGAAATTCCTACCGAAGAAGCAGGCACACAAGAATTGTCCGACACCATTCCGTTGGACATTTCTACTCCTGCACGTGGGGCAGCTAGACCCCCTGCTTCTATGCCTGTTAAGGCCTTCTCCAGGGCTAAAGCAGCTAAGCTTTCCAAGGCCTTACCTACAAAAGCTACCCCTCACAGACCTTCCTCAGGTTCCCAGATTCTCAGCCTTGCTGAGGACCTAATTTCTTTGATAAGGGGATCACAACCTCACCCAGACAGGGCCTCACAACCCCCTCCTGAAAAAAGGCCTAGGACTGAACCCCCTGAACCTCTTTCCTCTGACTATTCCTCGGATGGATCAGATTTATCAGACCATCAGGAAGGACCATACTCACCTTATGAGGATTTGGATGCAGAAGACTCCATTTCTTCTGCCTCCCCCCCCCCCCCAGAAGAATTTTCATTTGGGGAAACTCTACATTCAATGAGGGAACATTTCCAATGGCAGGGTCAGGATTTTTCTGATTCTAGGAAAAGGCTAAGGACTTTTTTACATTTACCACAGCATAAGCCTCTAGCCATACCTCCTGTACTATCAGTTGTTGATGATGCATACAATGATGCCTGTTCAGCCCCTGATTCTCTTCCCCCGGCCCCTGCCAAACCTGACAGATATTACAGGGTCCCGGATTCTCATTTCCACTTGTACAAGGCCCACGCTGCAGACCCAGAAACCATTTCTCAGGGCCCCAAGGGTGTTGCAGCTGCCTCTGCCAAAAACCCCCTACCCTCTGAAAGAGAATCAAGAGCATTTAGAGAGATGGGGTAATAAAGTTTATACATCTGCTACTCTTTCTGCCAGGGCTTTAAACTGTCAATTTCACATGATACAGTACCAGGAATATTTGTTAGATCAGCTGAATAAAAAGCTTTCCTCTCCTGAACCTTTAGACCGTAAGTCCCTTCAGGAGTTGGTACACAATTCTCAGCAGGTCAGTAATCATTTTTTAAAATGTGGCTATGATGCACTGGAGGCTTCATTTAGATCAGCTATGACTGGAGCAGTGATTCGAAGGCATGCCTGGCTAAAAGAGCAATCCTTGCCAGACCATGTTAAATCTAAACTCCTAGATGCCCCTATGGAGAAACAAAGTTTATTTGGCTCCCCTGCACAGGAGGTACTAAAGAAAGTGGAAGAAAAAGCAAAATCTGTGCAAACAGTCAAGGATTTTCTGCAGGTCCAACCTCCGAGGTTCAGCAGAAATTGGCCTTCAAAGAATTGGTCCTTTCCAGACACCACCAGAGCACAGAGAGGCAGAAATAGACGCCCAAGAGGCAGAGGTCAATCAAGGGGTGCCTACAGGGGCCGTCAGTGGCAATCTGACAACCAGAGGATGCCTCCACAGCTGCGACTGCAACCACTTCCACAGGACAGACACAATGACTTGGCTCTGACCCCGCCTACCAGGGAACAATTGGAAGCACCCTTGGGCGGAAAGTTAGCTTTATTTTAAAAAAACTGGCATTGCATTACAGGAGACAAATGGACTTTGCAAACAACAGACAAAGGCTACAGGTTTCACTTCCACACTCTACCAAAAAAGAGAGGAATGCCAAACCTTCCACCAAGCCAGAAATCAGAGGCTCTAAAACAAATCATCAACTTATTAAGGATGAGAGCAATAGAAAAGGTACCATCTATGGAACAAGGCCAAGGATTTTACTCCAGACTATTCCTTGTACCAAGAAAAGAAACTCAATGGAGGCCTATTCTCGACCTGTCCGCACTGAACACATATCTTATTGTACCAAAATTCAAGATGCTGACCCTACAGCAACTTCTTCCCATGTTGGGCAAGGAGTCTTGGCTGGTGACTCTAGATCTCAAGGAGGCATACCTGCACGTCCCTATACGACCAGATTGCAGAAGACACCTCAGATTTCTTGCAGGATCAGAGCATTATCAATTCTCAGCATTGCCCTTTGGCTTATCTACTGCGCCCAGAGTATTCACGAAATGCCTGGCATCAGTAATTGCACATTGCAGACTTCAGGGAATTCAAATCTACCCATACCTGGACGACTGCCTAATACAAGCGGACAACAAGACAAAAATAATGAAGGATTTGGCCTATGTCATACAACTGCTGCAAGCTTTGGGATACACAGTCAACATACAGAAGTCAAGACTAGTGCCATCTCAAAGGATAACATTTTTGGGTGCAGAACTGGACACAATAACTCAAATGGCTTTTCTCACAGAAGAAAAACCAAAACAACTTCCAGTCTACTTCACGGCATTGACGAGACAAACTCAGCTTACTGCAAGGAAAGTCCTGCAGGCCCTGGGTTACATGGCATCCTGCATAATCTTGATACCACATGCCAGACTGCATATGAGGAAATTACAATGGTACCTAAGAAATGTATGGTCTCAACACAGACAGTCTAGAAACCATGATACCAATCATTCCATGCCTGAAAAAGGAATTCCTGTGGTGGGCTCAGGCCTGCCAGACCAACAGAGGGTTGCCTTTCCACAAACCACAACCAAAGCAGACCATTACCACGGACGCCTCAGACCTAGGCTGGGGTGCACACATGGAAGACAAGTGTATCCAAGGTCTATGGTCCCAAGATCAGCTGAATCTACACATAAATCTAAAGGAGATGCTGGCAGTGAAGCATGCAATACAGGCATTCAAATCATTCCTTCAGCAAGGACACCTGCTGATAAGGACGGACAATACCACAGTCATGTGGTACATCAACAAACAGGGAGGCACGCACTCCTACCCTTTATGCCGGATGGCAATGGAGCTGTGGAACCTAGCCCTGAATCTCAACATTCAACTGCAGGCCAGATTCGTACCAGGAAAAGAGAATTCACTAGCAGACAAATTAAGCAGAACTACCACGGATGCTCACGAATGGATGCTGCATCCAGACATCTTCAAAACCATAACAAAGAAATGGGGAATGCCAGAAATAGACCAGTTCGCCTCCCCACTCAACCACCAACTGAAGAAATTCTGCTCAAGAGAATACCACCCACAAGCCTGGAGGGTGGACTCCCTTTCTTTCAGCTGGAAGGCCCAGACAGTTTATGCCTTCCCACCTCTCCCATTGATGTACAAAGTTCTACTGAAGATCAGGGAGGAACAGCCAAAGGTAATTCTGATAGCTCCAGACTGGCCAAGGCAACATTGGTATCCGCTACTGAGAAGCATGTCTCGGACAAACCCATGGCCTCTACCTCTATGGCCTTTACTTCTAACACAGAACAACTACAAGACCCTGCATCCAAACTTGAAAACGCTGCAGCTAACTGCCTGGGAAAATTGCATAAAACAAAACCAACCTGCTTTATCTCAGAGAGTCAAGGACATTATCCTGGAGGCTCGCAGACCCTCCACAAGGAAAACATACTCAGCCAAATGGAAGAGATTCCTCATTTGGAGTGCATCAAAGGGAACAGATGTCACGCTTGCAAACCTAGCACACATCCTAGAATACTTAGCAGAACTGTTCCACAATGGCCTGTCCTATTCTTCCATTAAGATTCATGCATCAGCAATTTCAGCAGAGTACAACATGGATCCTCCTATCTTCTCTCAACCTCTCCTCAGACAATTTCTAAGAGGTATCAAAAATGTAAAACCTCCAAGGAAACCACCCTTGCCTGCATGGGATCTCAATTTTGTTCTGGAAAAATTAACACTTCCCCCTTTTGAACCAGCTGCATCAGCAGACTTACAGTTCTTATCTTGGAAAACTGCCTTCCTTCTAGCAATCACTTCAGCAAGAAGGGTATCCGAGTTACCGGCATTAATGGCAGTACAGCCTTTCCTTATTTTTCACCAGGATAGAGTGTCTCTGAGAACCAATCCTACTTTCATGCCAAAGGTGATATCTAGGGTATCCTTGAACCAAGCTATTCATTTACCTACGTTCTTCCCTAACCCACAGAACAGGGGGGAAAAGCTACTGCACACCTTAGATGTACATAGACAACTGCGCTACTACCTGGACAGAACTAAGACCAGCAGAAAAACTGACCAGCTTCTGGTAGCATATGCAACAGGAGTGCAAGGAAAAGCAATTTCCAAACAGACAATTTCAAAATGGATAGGAAATTGCATTCGATTCTGTTACTCTTTTCATGGAAAGACAACTCCTGAAAATATCAGGCCTCACTCCACAAGGGCTACAGCCACCACTACAGCTTTTCTACGAAGGGGGGCTACCAAAGACATTTTAGAAGCTGCTACTTGGAGCTCCGTGCATACATTTGCCAAGCATTACAATCTTCCTTTATACTCCAGATCCCGAGCAGGCTTTGCAACTGCAGTTCTACAAGGGATCTTAACTACACCATCTTTATCTTAGTGCCTCCTCCCCCAGTTTGGCTATGGTATTCTACCCATATGTTATGACTGCAGATGCATCCTTGAAGGACATAGTACAGTTTTGTACCTACCATAAATGTAGATGTCCGATAGGTATGCATCTGCAGTCAGGATTACCCACCCTCCTACCCCTCTGTGGTATTCCTAGGGTGCTTACCCCTCTTTCAGCTAGCTGGGGGAATCTATTATGGTGTATTTGTTTGTATGTATATATGTATATATATATATTTTGTTTGCTACTGTTTGGAATTTTCAGCATTTATCCAAATTTAGCCTTCCTAGAGGGCACCTGGCATCTGGGGCAAGAAACACTGAGGAAAATGGCGTCGGCTGATGCCTTTATACCCCAGGAGCTGTGACGTCGGGTGAAGTGCGACATCAGCCGAGGCCAGACCCAGACTTTGGAATCCGGCCGACCGAAGGGCTGCCTGAGGCAGGACAACCCATATGTTATGACTGCAGATGCATACCTATCGGACATCTACATTTATGGTAGGTACAAAACTGTACTTCCTAGGGGACACACAGGACTAAGCAGTGGGGGGGGGGGGCTCCACTTCCAAATCTGGGAGTAATAAGACTCCCCCCTATGGTAAACTGTCTTGATGACTTCCTTTTAAAATTTCCAAGCACTTATCAACTGACTGCCCCTTTGGGGAAAATGATTGCTTTTCATGCAAAGAACTGGGAACTCATTACCCAGGACAAATGGGTTTTAAATATAGTGTCCCAGGGATACAGATTTCACTTCCACACATTACCAACACCAAACGGGTGGCTGGACCGACCCCCAAATCGGTGGGCAGAGGCCCCAAAACAAGTACTTTCTCTGTTAGGCATGGGGGCTATTCAGTTTCTACCAGAAGAGGAAAAGGGGCAAGGTTTCTACTCGTGACTTTTCCTGGTACCCAGAAAAGACCATTCATGGCGTACTATTCTGGACCTGTCGAATGTAAACACCTTTTTGGAGATTCCAAAATTCAGGATGCTGAATCTTCACCAGTTGCTTCCTATGCTAGGCAAAGATGCCTGGTTGGCAACTCTAGATTTAAAAAAAGCATACCTGCACATCCCAATCAGGGAATCTTGCAGAAGATACCTTCGCTTCACAGCAGGCTACACGCACCTGTCAGTTCTCTGCACTTCGCTTTGGCTTATCTACTGCACCCAGGGTATTCACAAAGTGCCTAGCTCCAGTTATTGCATTTTGCAGGCAAAGAAATATTCAAATATACCCATACCTTGACGATTGTCTAATTCAGGCAGAAAGTCAGGACATACTTTTGAATCATCTGGCCTTTGTACAAAGGGTTCTAACTTGTCTGGGATACACCATAAACGAAAAGAAATCTCACCTGGTACCCTGTCAAATTATATTCCTGGGAGCAAGCTTCAATACAACTTCCCAGATGGCTTACCTCACGCCAGACAAATTCATTTGACAACCTACTTCAAACAAGTGGCCACAAAAACCCTGCAATCTGCAAGACAAATACTGCAAGCCTTGGGGTTCATGGCCTCCTGCATTCTTCTAATTCCATATGCAAGACTGCATATGAGAAAACTACAGTGGTATCTAAAAAGCCTATGGTGTCAACATTCCCAGGATCTAGAAGCAATGATTCCTGTCATACCTTGCCTACACCTAGAGATGTTCTTCGTGTTTCACTGTTGCAGTCATTACTTTTGGGTAATCTGCTGGCAAGTTGCCCTCAGTCGGCCTGGTTAACAAAGTCTTGTGTTCTGCGTCGGTTGCTGTCCCTTCATCCATGAAGTCAGGTCTTCGGAGGTATAAAACATGCAGCCGACGCCATTACATCAGTCTTTCTTGCCGCGCGGTGCCCGAAGCAGAAGTAGTTCACAAGTGCCGGTCGGCCGACTCTTGAAATTTTCATTTTAGAGTTTCCCCGTTGGGGAAACTTTTTCTTGCTCCTTACCGATGTCAGTAAAAGTTAATAATTGCATTACTTGTGGGAAGCAAATACCTCATAAGGATTTTCATTTGTAATGTATTCCTTGCCTAGGCCCTGACCACAACGTGCATTGCTGTCGGTTTTGTGCTAAATTTAATCAATGCACGATTAAACGTCGGTATATTTTTGCTTCTAAATATTTTGGCTCAAGATTAAATTATCCAGAAATGTCATTGGTGAGCAATCTGACTACCGGAATACCTAAAAAATGCAAAGAAAGAGAGACAGACCGTAGAGGTCCAAAACTGACAACGCTTCTCCTAAGCCAGTCGCCAGTTTGCCGGTACTCAGGGAGGTACTTTCGCAGCCCCTGATGCCCGCTACTTTTGATTCGCAGGCCTCTACTGAGACCCATTCGGAGTCCGGTATGCCACGAGATGCTTTAAGTATTGTACCCGAGGATGTCTACCGTGGATGGGACCGGAGCCGCTGTGCAGGCACCAGCTTCTGAGGGTGTTTTCAGGCCTACAGATTTGCATATTAGACCGATGCCATCTTCAAAACTAAGGCCAAAATCTAAATCTATGTCTAAAAACCAATGCCTGGGCCACATGTGCAGGCCCCTATGCCTAAAAAACAAATGATCAAAATGGCTGAAGATTTAATTACCCTGATCAGGGGTAGTCAACCCCTTCTTTCTAAGAGGCCGAAGCAGGACATTGATTATGAATCTTCAGAACAGGATTCTAGTTTTTCTGACTCTTCTAATGAACAGGATTTGTCTATTCCTACTTATGAGGACTCTGATGCAGAAGATTCCATTCCTTCTGCTTCTCCCCCTGAGGATTTCTGTTTTGGGGAAACTTTACATACCTTAAAGGAACATTTCCACTGGGAAAGTCAGGATTTCTCTGAATCTAAAAAGAGACTTAGGGATTTACTTCTTCTTCCTCAGCATAGACCTTTGGCAATACCTCCTGTTCTAGACATTGTTGATGATGTTTTTTCAGAATCTAGTATGACTCCTGATTCTCTGCCTGCGGCTCCTTGAAAGCCAGACAGATACTACAGGGTTCCTGACTCCCACAAATTCCTTTTCAAAAATCCTATTGCTGATCCTGGAACCATTTCTCACGGTCCCAAGGGCATTAACCATTTCTCATGGTTCCAAGGGCATTAACGCCTCTATTGCTAAACATCCTACCCCCTCGATACAGATTCCAGGGCGCTGGATAGATGGGGTAAGAAGGTTTACATGTCTGCAACTTTGACAATCAGGGCTTTAAACTGTCAATTTCATATGCTTAAATGTCAACAGCATATCATGGGACTACTTAAACAGAAAATTATGTTAATCTCTGTGTGGAAAATTAAAGATTTGCAGGATTTATTACATTCAGCTGAACAAGTTGGAAAACATACTTTGCAATGTGGTTTTGATTCCTTGGAGGCCTCTTGCAGGGCTGCTGTAACTGGATCTGTGCTAAGAAGGCATGCTTGTCTCAAAGAGCAAACTGTGCCTGACCATGTTAAAGCAAGATTGTTGGATGCTCCTTTACAACAGGACCATCTCTTTGGTAATAAGGCTGAAGATGTGTTAAAAAATGGAAGATAAAGCTAAATCTATGCAAACTGTGAAAGATTTCTTACAAGTGCAACCTCCAATATTTAGTAGGCACTGGCCTGCTAAGAACTGTTTCTTTCCAGTCCCCTCGAGAGCCGGTCAAGTCAAATCAAGACATTCCAAAGGCTCCAGGTTTCAGTCACAAGGAACTTTTAGAACAAAACAATGGGGTGCCTCCACCTCCAAATCTGGAAACAACAAGGCACCTCCCTATGGTAAACAGTCTCAATGACTTCCCTCTACAATCACCAAGCACTTACCTTTTAGCCACCCCTTTGGGGGGAAAACTGGCACTTCATGCATGAAACTGGCACCTTGTTACCCAGGACAAATGGGTTTTAAATATAGTATCCCAGGGATACAGATTTCATTTCCACATGTTGCCAATCCCAAATGCATGGCCGAATCTGCCCCCAGATCAGTGGACAGAGGCTCAGAAACAAGTTCTGTCCCTCATGAACATGGGGGCTATTCGACCAGTACCAGAAGAGGAAAAGGGACAAGGTTTCTATTCTAGGCTTTTTCTGGTACCCAGAAAAGACAAATCATGGCGTCCAATTCTGGACTTATCCACTCTAAACACATTTCTGGACATTCCAAAAGTCAAGATGCTGACTCTTCAACAGTTACCACCTATGCTAGGCAAAGATGCCTGGTTGGTAACTCTAGACTTGAAAGAGGCTTACCTGCATATCCAATCAGGGAATCTTGCAGAAGATACCTCCGCTTCAAAGCAGGCTACTTGCATTGCCAGTTCTCTGCACTACTGCGCCCAGGGTCTTCACAAAGTGCCTGGCTCCAGTAACTGCATTTTGCAGACAAAGAAATATTCATATATATCCATACCTGGACGATTGTCTAATTCAGGCAGAAAACAAGGACATTTTTCTAAAGCATCTGGCGTTTGTAAAAAGGGTTCTAACTTGTCTAGGGTACACCATAAACGAAAATAAATCACAACTGGTACCCTCTCAAAAAATTAAATTCTTGGGTGCAAGCATGAATACAGCTGCCCAGATGACTTCCCTTACGCCAGAAAAGCAAATTCAATTGGTAACTTACTTCAAACAGGTGGCTACAAAAACCCTGCTCTCTGCAAGACAAATTCTGCAACCCTTGGGGTTCATGGCCTATTGCATTCTTCTAATTCAATATGCAAGACTGCATATAAGGAAACTTCAGTGGTACTTAAAAAGTTTATGGAGTCAACATTGTCAAAGCCTGGAAACAATGATTCTTATCATACCTTGCCTGCAACTGGAGTTCCTATGGTGGGCAGAGGCCTGCCACCAAAACAAGGGACTGCCATTCACTCCACCTCCTGCCACCCAAACCGTAACTACAGACACATCAGACTATGCTTGCCGGGCACATCTGGCAGGAAAGTGCATTCAGGGCAAATGGAGCCCAAATCAAATACACCTACATATCAATCAGAAAGAGATGCTAGCTGTACAGAATTCACTGACAGCCTTCAAGGACTACCTTCACCCAGGACAACTAATGATAAAGATAGACAACACCACAGTCATGTGATACATAAACAAGCAGGGGGGGGGGGTACACATTCCTATCCGCTTTGTAGACTATCCATGGCATTGTGGAACACAGCCTTGACCTACCAAATACAACTACAAGCTCAAATCCTGCCAGGAAAGCTAAATACTCTGGCAGATGAACTAAGCAGAAATCTTATGGACCCACACGAATGGAAACTGGAACCACAAGTTTTCAACATGTTGACACACAAATGGGGGAGCCCATACATAGATCTTTTTGCCTCACCCCAGAGCTATCAGTATCAAATTCTGCACAAGAATTCACCACAAAAAAGCTTGGAAAGTGGATGCTCTATCATTCTGTTGGAAAAACCTATCAGTCTTTGCCTTTCCCCCTTTGCCTCTGCTCTCCAAAGTTCTAATAAAAGTCAGACAGAGCAAACCAAAAATGATTCTGATTGCTCCAGACTGGCCTCGACAACATTGGTACCCACTCCTGCGCAATGTGTCATACCTTCCTCCATAGCACCTGCCTCAGACACCTTACCTTCTGTCTCAGCAGAACTACCAAATTCTGCACACTCAGCTCCAAACTTTGAATCTTGCAGCATGGCTAATCAATTAATTTCACCCTTGCCATCCCTCAGCAAACCTGTGATGGATGTCATTTTGGAGGCTAGAAGACCTAATACTAGAAAATCTTATGCTGACAAATGGAAAAGATTCTGTGCCTGGAACCAATCACAAGGAATAAGCACAGCAATGCCCAATATTCCTCAGATTCTGCAATACTTAACTGAGATGCTTCACAAGGGCCTGTCTTTTTCCTCCATTAAAATCCACGCCTCAGCCAATTTCAGCTCATTATAACACACAAACCTCCCCTATTCTCTCATCCACTGCTCAAGCAGTTCCTCAGAGGGGCCTAAAATTTGAGACCACCCAGGAGTTCTCCAACCCTAGCCTGGGACCTTAACTTTGTTTTGGAGAAACTCACTCTACCTCCTTTCGAGCCAGCTGCTACTGCGGACTTAACATTTCTTTCTTGGAAAACAGCTTTTCTTTTAGCAATCACTTCAGCTAGAAGGATATCTGAGTTACAGGCCCTTATGGCAGTGCATCCTTTCATCATCTTTCATGCGGACAGCGTGTCCCTCAGAACCAATCCATCCTTCATGCCCAAAGTGGTATCCTTTGTGGCTCTTAATCAGTCCATTCATTTGCCAACCTTCTTTCTCAATCCACAGAACAAAGGGGAATGGATACTGCATTCCTTAGATGTGCACAGACAACTTAGATTCTACTTGGACAGGACTAAACTTCAAAGGAAATCTGAACAACTGCTGGTGGCATTTGCTGCAAGGGCAGAGGGGAAGGCTATTTCAAAGCAAATCATTTCTAAATGGATAGGCCATTGCATTCATTTCTGCTATAAGCACCATGGAAAACCTATCCCCCAGGGGATCAGACCTCACTCCACCAGGGCTGAATCTACCTCTACAGCCTTTCTCAGAGGCATCCCTACCATGGACATCCTAGAAGCTGCTACCTGGAGTTCTGTACATACTTTCACCAAGCATTATCATTTGCTAATTTTTCTCTAAATCCAGAGCTGGCTTTGCCACTGCAGTCTTGCAGTGCCTTATAGCTGGTCCTAATGCTCTCTAAGTTCCTCCTCCCAACCATAGCTTTGGGAATCTACCCAAATGTAATAACTGCAACAGTGGAACCCGAAGAATGTAGTACAGTTGTGTACACTTATAAATGTAGATGTTCAAGTGTATTCACTGTTGCAGTCCTTGTTATTCTCCCTCCTGCCCCCTAACTTCTTTTGGCTATACCTCTGCTTTCCTTTACTATGCTTAAAAGCTTTTTGGTGCATTTGCTTTTTTGTTGGATTATGTCATTGTACTTTTATATTTAATTGCTTTCCATTAGGGGGGCACCTGACATCTGGGGCAAGAAAAAGTGATGTAATGGCGTCGGCTGCATGTTTTGTACCCTTGGTGACCTGATGTCATGGAAGAAGGGACAGCAACCGACGCAGGACCCAAGACTTTGTTAATCAGGCTGACTGAGGGCTACCTGCAAGCAGATAACCCAAATGTAATGACTGTAACAGTGAATACACTCGGACATCTACATTTATGGTAAGTGTACACAACTGTACTTTCCTGATTCTCATAAGTTCCTTTTTAATCCTATTGCGGATCCAGAGACCATTTCAGAGGGACGCAAGGGCATTAAGGTTTCTACTGCTAAAAATCCTACCCCCCCTGATAGAGATTCCAGGGCGCTGGATAGATAGGGTAAGAAAGTTTACACTTCTGCAACCATGGCCATTAGGGCTGTAAACTGCCAGTTTCATATGTGAAAGTATCAACAACATGTTATCGGATTGCTTAAACAGACAATGATGTTAATTCCTGACTGTGCTGAAAATAAAGAATTACAAGATTTAATGCATTCTGTTGAACAGATTGGAAAACATACTTTGCAATGTGGATTTGATTCATTAGAAGCCTCTTGCAGGGCTGCTGTTACTGGGTCTGTGCTCAGAAGGCATGCTTAGCTTAAGGAGCAAGGTTTGCCTGATCATGTTAAAGCTCAATTGTTGGATGCTCCCTTAAACCGTCTTAAAGGACCGTCTGTTTGGCAACAAGGCTGAGGAAGTTCTTAAAAAGATGGAAGATAAAGCTAAATGTATGCAAACTGTTAAAGATTTCTTCCAAGTTCAGCCTCCTAGATTTAGTAGGCACTAGCACTCTAAAAATTGGTCCTTTCCAGCCCCTTCCAGGTCTTCACGAGCCAAACCCAGACACAGCAAAAAACCCAGGTTTCAGTCTCAAGGGACACACAAGACTAGGCAGTGGGGGGTTTCCGCACCCAAGCCTGGGAGTAGTAAGACTCCCCCTATGGAAAACTGTCTCAATGACTTGCTTTTAAAACTACCAAGCACTTCCCAACTGAATGTTCCTTTAGGTGGAAAGATTGGTCTGCAGGCCAAAAACTGGGAACTCATTACCCAGGACAAATGGGTTTTAAATATAGCGTCCCAAGGATACAGATTTCATTTCCACACGTTGCCAACACCAAACGGGGGGGGGGGATCTACCCTCAAATCAGTGGGCAGAGGCCCAAAATCAAGTACTCTGTCTTAAACATGGGGGCTATTCAGTTGGTACCAGAAGAGGAAAAGGGACAAGGTTTCTATTCAAGACTTTTTCTGGTACCCAGAAAAGGCAATACATGAAGTCCTATCCTGGACTTTTCTATTCTAAATACCTTTCTGGTGATTCCAAATTTCAAAATGCTGACTCATCACCAGCTGGCTGCTTCCTATGCTAGGCAAGGATGCCTGGTTGGCAACACAAGACTTAAAAGAAGCATACTTGCATATCCCTATCAGGGAGTCTTGCAGAAGATACTTACGCTTCAAAGCAGGCTGCATGCACTATCAGTTCTCTGCACTGCCCTTTGTCTTGTCTACTGTGCCCAGGTAGTCACAAAGTCCTAGCTCCAGTCATTCCATTTTGCAAGCAAAGAAATATTCAAATATACCCATACCTGGACGATTGTCTAATTCAGGCAGAAAGCAAGGACATTCTTTTGAATCATCTGACTTTTGTTCAAAGGGTACTGACTTGTCTGGGGTTCACCATAAATGAAAAGAAATCCCACCTGGTACCCTGTCAACAAATTATATTCCTGGGAGCAAGCTTGAATACAACTTCCCAGATGGCTTTCCTCACGCCAGAGAAACGGATTCATTTGACAACTTACTTCAAACAAGTGATCACAAAAACCCAGCTATCTGCAAGGCAAATACTGCAAGCCTTGGGGTTCATAGCGTCCTGCATTCTTCTAATTCCATATGCAAGGCTGCATATGAGGAAACTACAATGGTATTTCAAAAGCCTATGGTGTCAACATTCACAGGATCTAGAAGCAGGGATTCCTATCATACCTTGCCTACGCCTAGAGTTCCTTTGGTGGGCAGAGGCCTGCCACCAAAACAGGGGACTACCATTCACATTACCCCCTGCCGTCCAAATCTTAACAACAGACACATCAGACTATGCATGGGGGGGTCACCTGGCAGGGAAGTGCATTCAGGGCAAATGGAACCCAAGTCAAATGCACCTGCACATAAATCAAAATTAAATGTTAGCTGTACAGAATGCTCTGACAGCCTTCAAGGACCACATTCTTCCAGGACAACTAATGGTAAAGACTGACAACACCGCTGTCATGTGGTACATAAACAAGCAACAGGGTACACATTCTTACTCCCTCTGCAGACTAGCCATGGCATTGTGGAACACAGCCTTGAGCTACCAAGTGAATCTACAAGCTCAGTTCCTGCCAGGAAAACAAAATACACTGGCCGACGGACTAAGCAGAAACCTCATGGACCCACATGAGTGGAAACTGGAACCAAGGATTTTCAACATGTTGACAAGCAAATGGGGGAGCCCACCTGTTTGCCTCCCCTTTGAACCATCAACTGGACAAATTTTGCACAAGGATTCCCCACAAACTAGCTTGTAAAGTGGATGCTCTATCTTTTATCTGGAGAAACCTATCAGTTTATGCCTTTCCTCCTTTGCCTCTGCTCTCCAAGATACTACTAAAGATCAAACAGGACAGGCCAGGGACGATTTTAATTGCACCAGACTGTCCACTCCAACACTGTTACCCAGTCTTCCGCAGTGTGTCACGCTTGGCTCCATGGCACCTGCCTCAGACTCCTTCCCTGTTGTCTGAGCAGGAGAACCAGATTCTGCACCCTCAGCTGCAAACCCTCAACCTAGCAGCCTGGCTAATTACCTAATCTCTCCTTTACCATCCCTCAGTAAATCATTGATGGATATCATTTTAGAGGCAAGGAGGTTTAGTACTAGAAAATCTTATGCTGCAAAATGGAAAAGATTCTGTGCCTGGAACTATTGTCAAGGAATGAGCGCAACAGTGCCCAATTTACCTTAGATTCTACAATACTTGACTGAGATGCTTCATAAGAGATTGTCTTTTTCCTCCATCAAAATTCATGCCTCAGCCATTTCAGCTCATTATAGCACAGAGCCTCCACCCCTTCTCTCAGCCACTGCTCAAGCAGTTCCTCAGAGGGGACACAAATTTAAGGCCACCCAGGAGAGTTGCAACTCCAGCCTGGGATCTTAACTTTGTCTTGGAGAAACTCACTCTTACTCCTTTTGAGCTAGCTTCTACTGCAGATTTAAAATTTATTTTCTGGAAAACAGCTTTCCTTTTAGCAATCCCTTCTGTAAGAAGGGTATCTGAATTACAGGCCCTTATGGCATTGGAACCATTCATCGTCTTTCATGCGGACAGGGTGTCCCTCAGAACCATCCCCTCCTCCATGCCAAAGGTGATATCCAGTGTGGCCTTTAATCAGTCCATTCGTTTGCCTACCTTCTTTCCTAACCCACAGAACAAAGGAGAACAAATACTACACTCTTTAGATGTGCACAGACAGCCTAGATTTTACTTGGACAGGACTAAACCTCAAAGGAAGTCTGAACAACTGCTTGTGGCATTTGCTGCAGGGACAGAGAGGAAAGCTATTTCAAAACAAACCATTTCAAAATGGATAGGCCGCTGCATTCATTTCTGCTATAAGCACCATGGAAAACCTATCCCACAAGGCATCAGACCCCATTCAACCAGGGCTGCATCTACCTCTACAGCCTTTCTCAGGGGCGTCCCTACTAGGGACATCCTAGAAGCTGCTACCTGGAGTTCTGTACATACTTTCACCAAGCATTATCATTTGCCAATTTTATCTAAATCCAGAGCTGATTTTGCCACTGCAGTCTTGCAGGGCCTTATAGCTGGTCCTCATTCTATTTAAATTCCTCCTCCCAACCTTAGCTTTGGGAATCTACCCAAATGTCATGACTGCAACAGTGAAACACTAAGAACATAGTACAGTTGTGTACACTTAACATAAATGTAGATGTTTGAGTATATTCACTGTTGCAGTCCTGGTTACCCTCCCTCTAGCCCACTTTCTTCTTTTGGCTATACCTCTACTCTCATTTACTATGCTCTAAACGCTTTTTTGCTTTTTTGTTGGAGGTATAGATTGCTTCTAATTA